>NC_044301.2:3826076-4022488 GCF_004027225.2 Strigops habroptila | reverse complement strand
TTTTCTATAAGATCAATTTTGAATCAGAACAAATTTGAAAAAAACGTTTCTTCCTGGACAGGAAATGTGTTTTCTTACCAGCTCTATTGAGTATAAAGCTACTGACTGGTGTAGGAAACAAGGTACTTCACTCAAGACAAACAACCAAAGTTCCAGAGTGAAAATGTCAGACTAGATTAAGTGCTTTTGTTGTGGGTTTTATATACTGCAGGTGCTCCTGTGAGTAATTTTAAAAGAAGAGGAAGAGCAAATAAGGGAATGCTAGATATTGGATGCAAGGTGCCTGGAGAAAAGATGATCCAGAAGGAGTATCCAAAATTCAAACCAAAGGATGCAAAGCTTATGGAGAACCAGTCCCCAGGGTGATGTAAAGGCCAAACTTTTTGTAAATCTTTGCAGCTTACACTGTTCTTTTCTGCTTCTCATGAAGCTACATCCCTGCCTAAGCCTGGGGTAAATACTGCTGTGACCAGCATAAGTCCCTCCTGAAAGGCGATGAGCTGGTGGTGCGGCTGCATCATAGATTGCACAGCCATAATAGGCAACCAAGGACTCCTTTAACCTCATGTCATGGTTTAAGCACAGCCAGTAACTCAGAACCACGCAGCCCCTTCCCCCCCCCCCCCCCCCGCCAGCAGGGTGAGGAGGAGAATTAAAAGAATGAGATAAGAACAGTCCAGCAACTAAAGTATAATACAAAACTACTACTACCACCACTACCACTAATAATAATAATGATAAAGGAAATAACAAGGGGAGAGAATATAAAACTAAAAAGGGATGGAAAAAAAACCTCAACAATAAACACCCGTGGACTGGTGCAATTGCATGTGACTATGTGTGGATGTGCAGCAAGAAATCTATGGGTACCTCAGTTTTCAAAGCCATGTTCACAAGCAGGATATCAGAGGTGATGGGTATGGCTCTGATTCTGCTTCAAATGTCTCAGCCTTAGATGTTGAAAAGGAGTGTGAGGAAAGAAAGGAGATATTGGCACATGACATGGAAATCACCCAACTTCTCTGGACTATGAACATCTGTTGAAGAATTCCAGCAAACAAGTTTTTGCATTTAATTCATAGAATCGTAGAATCATAGAATAGTAAGGGTTGGAAAGGACCTTAAGATCATGTGCCTTAGCATGTTTTCCAGGAGAAACTGTTCCAGGATTTTGCCAGGCACAGAGGTGAGGCTGACTGGTCTGTAGTTTCCCGGGTCTTCCACCTTCCCCTTCTTGAAAATGGGGGTTATATTACCCTTCTTCCAGTCATCAGGAACTTCACCTGACTGCCAGGATTTTTCAAATATGATGGACAGTGGTTTAGCAACTTCATTCGCCAGCTGAATAGTTATGGATAAGTCATATAGGATGTGAGATAACCTTGGAGGCTGGACTGTCCAACACTCACCAGATCAGGAAATAATAGTGTTCCTTCTGCCTCTGTAACCTTAATCCTGCCCTTAAGAGGATGGCTGCCATTCCAACGGATTTCATCAAACATCTACACATTTTCATTGTAAATCCTGTTAGAAGAATATCTTCTTCTGTGGCTAAAGGTCAGAGTATATTCTCATAGATACAGGATTGTGAGAAACAAGGGTACAAGTAACAGATGCAGAGAATACCTAATCAGTAAATTAAGGATAAAAAAATCCTGCTCTTTCATATATGGGAATGATTCCTACCACAGTCCAAATCCACAATGGTCCCTTTGGAATCACTAGAGAAATACAATAAAAACAAAAGAAATTACTAGAGAAGACTAATGAAACGGTACAAAGCCTTGAAATCATGGTCCATTCATCACTAACCTGGGACAGACAGGAAGAGACTTCAGGCTAAAAAAAGGTCCTTTTTCTTGAGGCATCTGCACCTATAGGCAATTCCACCCTTCCTCCCACAGGTTCAAGCTGCATGGTATCATATGTTTGTCACTTCCGGGATAGATTACTACAGCTCCTGGCATTTGGTGACAAATGAGAAAACAATGTACAGGGTGCAGCTGATACAAACGAATTCTCCCCACTTCCTGCAGGGTGAAGGAAACCTGAACATGTGAAGCCCACTTAACAGACCCTCCACTCTAGTTTTCAATGCCAGTTTAACATTTTGTTCCTAATTATATCCTGGTGTCCTGGGTTCAGCTATAGCAGTCATTTTTCTACTTCTTAGTAGCTGGTGCAGGGCTGTGTTTTTTAACTTTCAGCCTGAGAACAATGCTGATAACACTGATGTTTTTAGTTGTTGCTAAGTAATGTTTATTCCAACCAAGGACTTTCTCAGTCTCATGCTTTGCCAGGGAGGAGGGGAAGCCGGGAGGAAGCAGAGACAGGACACCTGACCCAAACTAGCCGAAGGGGTATTCCATACCACAGCACGTCATGCCCAGTATATAAACCGGGGGGAGTTACCCGGAAGGCCCAGATCACTGCTCGGGTCGGGCTCGGTGTCGGTCGGCGGGTGGTGAGCAATTGTATCCTCTCCCCTTGTTATTTCACTAATCATTATTATCATTGGTGGTAGCAGTAGTGGTTTTGTATTATACCTTAGTTGCGGGACTGCTCTTATCTCAAGCCGTGGGAGTTACATTCTTCCCATTCTCCTCCCCATCCCTCCGGGAGCGGGGGGAGGAAGGGGGGGGAGTGAGCGAGCGGCTGTGTGGTTCTGAGTTACCGGCTGGGCTCAAACCACGACAGTTCTTTTTGGCGCCCAACGTGGGGCACGAAAGGTTGAGATAACGACAGATCTGACCAGAGTGTGTTTAATCATATTTGTGATAAGCATTCATTGTTACTACTCATCACAATGGTGATTATTTGGCTCTCAGACTTCTTGCGCTTGATCTCAGAGTTTCAGCATGTTGTACCTTACTTACAGCCACTATTTGCTGTTTTAGCGTTTCTCGGCTGGGGGGCCTGGGCTAAGGTTCTTGTTTCACTGTACTTCATGGTAATGACTTGTAATACAATAGACTCATTGATCATGAAACTGGTCTGGTTTGTGCTTCCAGCATGGCCATCACCTCTATACATTGGGAGGTATATAATGAAATATTTTAGCAATTGCATATCTTTTTTTTTCTCCTCGGGGGGTAAACTTACAAAAGAAGCATTCTCTTTCACCCCCCGTTCCCCCACCAGCCTATTTGCAACAGCAGTTGAGAGTTCTGAAGGTTTTAGATGGCCTTTGAGTACCCTTGAAACCTGCCTGCTGATTGTGCTGGGGATCAGCATGTTGGCACACATATGGAGTGTGTTTTACCCACGGCTGTCCCATCCTAGGAACATCCTATTTCGTTTAATCTCAAAAGTTCAGCAGTATCAGGTTCGAATCTGGTCTAGGATTAGACGACGATATAGGAGGACCACCAAGAGATTTTCCCTGAGGCTGGACAGTTATGAGTGGCAGGGTGTGTGGGATAGTATGGGCAAGTATCTAGGCCAGTGGGCCTCTCCAGTGCTTTGGAACTTCACCACTGAACAAGTGCAACATCCGGGAAAACTAGTAAAACACTTAAACGAGGTGTGCTGTCGTCCTGGTTATACCAGAGAGGGACAAATCATGGCAACGTGCTGGGGCCTGGCCTACACCTACAGAGCCCTGCTCAACACTATCCACCACCTTCAAAGGGAAAAAAATGTCTCTGGATCTGATGGCAAAGCAACAGACAACGCAGCTATGCCAACTCCAAGCACAGCAGCCACACCAACCCCAGTGACAAGCAGAACAGCTACTCAAACCCCGACAGCAACAGACAATGCAGCTGTTGGTGTTCATAGAATCATAGAATCATAGAATCGTAAGGGTTGGAAAGGACCTTAAGATCATCTAGTTCCAACCCCCCTGCCATGGGCAGGGACACCTTGCCCTAAACCATGTGGCTCAAGGCTCTGTCCAACCTGGCCTTGAACACCGCCAGGGATGGAGCATCCACAACCTCCCTGGGCAGCCCATTCCAGTGCTTCACCACCCTCACTGTAAAGAACTTCTTCCTTATATCTAATCTAAACTTCCTCCTGTTTAAGTTTGAACCCATTACCCCTTGTCCTACCACTACAGTCCCTAAGGAAGAGTCCCTCCCCAGCATCCTTGTAGACCCCCTTCAGATACTGGAAGGCTGCTATGAGGTCACCATGCAGCCTTCTCTTCTCCAGGCTGAACAGCCCCAACTTTCTCAGCCTGTCTTCATATGGGAGGTGCTCCAGCCCTCTTATCATCCTCGTGGCCCTCCTCTGGACTCGCTCCAACAGCTCCATGTCCTTTTTATGTTGAGGACACCAGAACTGTACGCAGTACTCCAAGTGAGGTCTCCCAAGAGCAGAGTAGAGGGGCAGGATCACCTCCTTCGACCTGCTGGCCACGCTTCTTTTGATGCAGCCCAGGATACGGTTGGCTTTCTGGGCTGCAAGCGCACACTGCCAGCTCATGTTAAGCTTCTCGTCAACCAACACCCCCAAGTCCTTTTCTGCAGGGCTGCTCTGAATGTTACTCAACTCCCAAGCACAACAGCTGCACCAACCCCAGCAATAGACATTGCAACCACTCCAATCCTAGTGGCAGACACTGCAGCCACTCCAACCACAGTGACAAACACTGCAGCTAAACCAAATGTCCAGTTTGTGACAATGTCTGTTGCCCCTGTAAGCAAAAGCAGACGAGAGGCACAAAGAGCAACCCGTGAAGCGAAGAAAGATGAAGACCTAATGCCATTACTACATGCAACAGCATCTGAACAAGAGTTACTACTACGTGGGTCAGAGGAAGAGGAAGAAGAAGAAGAGGTCACTTCTCGACCCCGGACCTCAACCAAACTGCGGAATATGCAAAAAGGTTTCACCCGTCTTCCAGGGGAGCACTTTGTCACCTGGTTGCTCCGATGCTGGGACAATGGGGCCGACCGTCACGAACTAGAAGGTAAGGAAGCCAAGCAGCTGGGATTACGTGCTAAGGAAGGAGGAATTGACAAAGCGATTGCAAGAGAGAAGCGAGCCCTCAGTCTTTGGAGGTGGCTCCTGGCAGCTGTGAAGGAAAGGTTTCCCTACAAAGAAGATATTACGAGTCGCTCAGCCAACTGGACCACGATAGAGAAAGGCATCCAGTCCCTCAGGGAATCAGCCATTCTAGAGATGATCTATCGTAGGCCGGATGCCAGGAACACATCCGTAGATCCAGATGAAGTCGAATGTACACGACCCATGTGGCGGAAACTTACACGGAGTGTGCCATCATCATATGCCCACACATTGGCATCAATGACCTGGAATGACGGAATATCACCAACAGTGGATTGCCTGATTCATCAACTCCGAGAGTTCGAAGACAATCTCACCCCTTCCATCATTTCAGCTGTGGAAAAACTGTCCCAGGAGTTCAAACAATTGAGAGACGATTTATCCGATCTATCCAGCTCCCCACGCGTACCAACCCATGTCTCAGCTATTAACAGAAGGCGCCCTACTGCTCGAGAAAGAAAATATAGGAGGTACACGCCACGGGCCACCCTATGGTTTTACCTGCGAGATCATGGAGAAGACATGAGAAAGTGGGATGGAAAACCTACCTCAGTTCTGGAGCAACGGGTGCGTGAACTGAAGAGGAGAACAATGGTCAAGGATGATCCTCCCAGGAAAGCTGCTGCTCCAGTCTCTGGTGAGCAGTTTCCCAGATGGAGTGAAAGAGCTGATTTTACTCCAGCTCCTGTGATAAGGAATACTAATCTCTTTCTACAAGACAGAAGTGGAGAATTTTATGATCACTATTAGAGGGGCCCTGCCTCCAGCCAGGTGGAGGAGAGGGACAGTCGGGTTTACTGGACTGTGTGGATCAGATGGCCTGGCACATCAGTCCCACAGGAGTATAAGGCTCTAGTAGATACCGGTGCACAGTGTACCCTGATGCCATCAAGGTATCAAGGGGTGAAACCCATTTATATTTCTGGAGTGACAGGAGGATCCCAAGCGTTAACTATGCTGGAAGCTGAAATCAGCCTGACTGGGAGGAAGTGGCAAAAGCACCCCATTGTGACTGGTCCAGGGGCTCCATGCATCCTTGGCATAGACTATCTCAGGAGAGGGTACTTCAAAGACCCAAAAGGGTATAGATGGGCTTTTGGTATCACTGCCTTGGAGACAGAGGAAATTAAGCAGCTGTCCACCTTGCCCGGTCTCTCAGAGGATCCTTCTGTTGTGGGGTTGCTGAAGGTCGAAGAACAACAAGTGCCAATTGCGACCACAACAGTGCACCGGCGGCAATATCGCACCAACCGAGACTCCTTGATTCCCATCCATAAGCTGATCCGCAGACTGGAGAGCCAAGGAGTGATCAGCAGGACCCTCTCACCCTTTAATAGCCCCATATGGCCAGTGTGAAAGTCTAATGGAGAGTGGAGACTAACAGTAGACTATCGTGGCCTGAATGAAGTCACACCACCATTGAGTGCTGCTGTACCATACGTGCTAGAACTTCAGTATGAACTGGAGTCAAAGGCAGCCAAGTGGGATGCCACAATTGACATTGCCAATGCATTTTTCTCAATCCCTTTGGCAGCAGAATGCAGGCCACAGTTCACTTTTACTTGGAGGGGCGTCCAGTACACTTGGAACCGACTGCACCAGGGGTGGAAACACAGCCCTACCATCTGCCATGGATTGATCCAGACTGCACTGGAACAGGGGCAAGCTCCAGAACACCTGCAATACATTGATGACATCATCGTGTGGGGTGATACAGCGGAAGAAGTTTTTGAGAAAGGGAGGAAAATAATCCAAATCCTGCTGAAGGCAGGTTTTGCCATAAAATGGAGTAAGGTCAAGGGACCTGCACAGGAGATTCAATTTTTGGGAATAAAATGGCAAGATGGATGTCACCAGATCCCCACAGACGTGATCAACAAGATAACAGCAATGTCTCCACCAACTAACAAGAAAGAAACACAAGCTTTCTTAGGTGTTGTGGGGTTCTGGAGAATGCACATCCCAAATTACAGTCTGATTGTAAGCCCTCTCTACCACGTGACCCGGAAGAAGAATGATTTCAAATGGGGCCCTGAGCAACAAAAAGCCTTTGAACAAATTAAACGAGAAATAGTTCATGCAGTAGCCCTTGGACCTGTCCGGGCCGGGCCAGATGTGAAAAATGTGCTCTATACCGCAGCTGGGGAGAATGGTCCTACCTGGAGCCTCTGGCAGAAAGCTCCAGGGGAGACTCGAGGTCGACCCCTTGGCTTTTGGAGTCGGGGATATAAAGGATCCGAGGCCAGCTATACTCCCACTGAAAAAGAGATACTGGCAGCCTATGAAGGGGTTCGAGCTGCCTCAGAAGTGATCGGAATTGAAGCGCAGCTCCTCCTGGCACCCCGGTTGCCTGTGCAGGGCTGGATGTTCAAAGGCAGGGTCTCCTCTACACATCATGATGCTACATGGAGTAAGTGGGCCGCACTAATTACACAACGAGCTCGAATAGGAAATCCCAGTCATCCAGGAATTCTAGAAGTCATCATGGACTGGCCAGAGGGCAAAGATTTTGGGATGTCACCAGAAGAGGAGGTGACGCGTGCTGAAGAGGCCCCACCATATAATGAACTGCCAGAGAGTGAAAAGCAATATGCCTTGTTTGCTGATGGGTCCTGCTGTATTGTGGGAAAGCATCGGAGATGGAAGGCAGCTGTGTGGAGTCCCCTGTGAAAAGTTGCAGAAACTGCTGAAGGAGAGGGTGAATGGAGTCAGTTTGCAGAGGTGAAAGCCATCCAGCTGGCCTTGGACATTGCTGAACGAGAAAAATGGCCAGTACTTTATCTCTATACTGACTCATGGATGGCAGCAAATGCCCTGTGGGGGTGGTTGCAGCAATGGAAGCAGAGCAACTGGCAACGCAGAAGTAAACCCATTTGGGCTGCTGCATTGTGGCAAGATATCGCTGCCCGGGTGCAGAACCTGGTGGTGAAGGTACGCCACGTAGATGCTCATGTACCCAAGAGTCGGGCCACTGAGGAGCACCAGAATAACCAGCAAGTGGATAAAGCTGCTAAGATTAAATTGGCTCAGATGGACTTGGATTGGCAACATAAGGGTGAATTATTTTTAGCCCGGTGGGCCCATGACCCCTCAGGCCATCAAGGCAGAGATGCAACATATAGATGGGCTCGTGATCGAGGGGTGGACTTAACGATGGACACTATTGGCCAGGTTATTCACAAATGTGAAACATGTGCTGCAATTAAGCAATCCAAGCAGTTAAAGCCTCTCTGGTATGGAGGATGATGGCTGAAGTACATCTATGGGGAGGCCTGGCAGATAGACTATATCACACTCCCACCGACCCGCCAAGGCAAGCGCTATGTGCTTACCATGGTGGAAGCAACCACCAGATGGCTGGAAACATATGCTGTGTCCCACGCCACTGCCCGGAACACTATCCTGGGCCTTGAGAAACAAGTCTTGTGGCGACATGGCACCCCAGAGAGAATTGAGTCAGACAATGGGACTCATTTCCGGAACAACCTCATAGACACTTGGGCCAAAGAGCATGGCATTGAGTGGGTATATCACATCCCCTACCATGCACCAGCCTCTGGGAAAATCGAACGGTACAATGGGCTGTTAAAAACTACCCTGAGAGCAATGGGTGGTGGGACTTTCAAACACTGGGATACACATCTACCAAAAGCCACCTGGTTGGTCAACACTAGGGGATCTGCCAACAGGGCTGGCCCAGCCCAATCAGAACTTTTACGTACTGTAGAGGGCGATAAAGTTCCTGTGGTGCACATAAAGAATTTGTTGGGGAAGACAGTCTGGGTTATTCCTGCTTCAGGCAAAGGCAAACCGACTCGTGGGGTTGCTTTTGCTCAGGGACCTGGATATACTTGGTGGGTAATGCGGGAAGATGGGGAAGTCCGATGTGTACCTCAAGGGGATTTGATTTTGAGGGAAAACAGCCAATAAACTCAATTTTACGCTGTTGCCTGCTCTATAACACTTTTATAGCCCACCAGCTAGATATCTTCAGGTCGCCAGCAATTGACCCTGACTTCCCTCCGATCATCACCTCAACAAAGAATGAATTTTGAGGAAACCAGATGAGCTCAGCAGTGACCAGACGAGTTTGGCGGTATCATCAGCAGGCAACAACCCAACACTACATACCGTCCCTCCTGCCCTGAAAGACTATTACAAGAGATGGAGCCTGACATCGTGGACTGGATGAGTTCAGCAATTTTACAGGGATTGGTCCATGGACTAGGGAATGATATCTTTCTCTGTGTGTGGGTGTGGGTGTATATATATGTGTATATATGGGACAGGGGTGATGGTGTGTTGAGAGATGTGGGATCTGAGCATGACGTGAATGGTATGGAATAAGGGGTGGATACTGTCCTGGGTTCCGCTATAGCAGTCATTTTTCTCCTTCTTAGTAGCTGGTGCAGGGCTGTGTTTTTTAACTTTCAGCCTGGGAACAACGCTGATAACACTGATGTTTTTAGTTGTTGCTAAGTAATGTTTATTCCAACCAAGGACTTTCTCAGTCTCATGCTTTGCCAGGGAGGAGGGGAAGCCGGGAGGAAGCAGAGACAGGACACCTGACCCAAACTAGCCAAAGGGGTATTCCATACCACAGCACGTCATGCCCAGTATATAAACCGGGGGGAGTTTCCCGGAAGGCCCAGATCACTGCTCGGGTCGGGCTGGGTGTCGGTCGGCGGGTGGTGAGCAATTGTATCCTCTCCCCTTGTTATTTCACTAATCATTATTATCATTGGTGGTAGCAGTAGTGGTTTTGTATTATACCTTAGTTGCGGGACTGCTCTTATCTCAAGCCGTGGGAGTTACTTTCTTCCGATTCTCCTCCCCAGCCCTCCGGGAGCGGGGGGAGGAAGGGGGGGAGTGAGCGAGCGGCTGTGTGGTTCTGAGTTACCGGCTGGGCTCAAACCACGACACCTGGTGACATTTTGCAAACTACTATGTATTTTTCCCCCCCCAAAAAATCCCTAAAAACAAACAAACAAACCAGATTCATATCTATCAAAACTATGTGTGAATTTATATATCATTCATTTAATTGCTCTGATTGCTTTGGTCAGAAAAGGCTTATCTCTTCGAGTCAAAATCTCTTATTTTCACATTCTCTAATTCCCAATTTGTCTAAAATTAAGTAATTATAACAAAAAAGAAACACATTGAATTCAAGCTAATTCCAACCCCCCTTTACCATTTTGGTGGGAAAAAGAGCAAGAAAAATTAATAGTTGAATAACCTCAAAGAAAACATTCAGATTATTTTGAGAGTTTTGGCTATCTGATCAGAACAAAGAACCTCACTTTTGGGCTCTGCACTTGTATTAACTTCAGTTAGGCTGTATTTCCACTGCGAATCAGCTCAAGGGAAGGAGACAACTGGAATTTAGGTTGTAACAACCCTACGTTTAATGTAAGAATAACACATTTCTACACCTACAACTAGTTCATGTGTCCTCATACCTGATCGCTCTTTGGATCTGGATATTGTGTACATTGTGCTGGAAACTGCTGAGCTCATGATTGAGAAATATCTCCTCCCTTCTCCATATTCTTGTGAGGAGCATTGCCACAGGTGAAGACCACATCTGGTGGCCAACCATGCTGACAAGGGGTTTCAAAACTCTCCTCTCAGATCTGGTGCTTGCTGCATAGGCTGTGTCAGTGGATGGTGGAGGTGGTGGTGGTGACAACCTCTCCTGGTCCCTCTGAGCCCTATTTTCCTGACTCCGACACACTCCACCCAGGGCTTGGATGGAAACTGCTCTGGAGATGAAGTGATGCTGGGAGCAGCTGCCAGTTTATTAAGCAGTTTGTCATGCCGAGAGCGTGACACTGCAAAGCTGGAAGCAGCCCTGGCTGCCAGCAGCCTTTGTGGAAGTGTCGGTTCAGACATCCCCAGCTCTAAGAGGGCTGAAACCAGCCTTTTTTTCCCACTGGACCTCACTTTCTCCTGATGAGTCTTTCTGATGAGCACTCCTCCTGTGCTCCCTTTGTGCCAAGTGCAAGCCTGTCTCTGCCCAGCTAAAAGCTCTTGGCACCAGTTATAACAGGTCACTCTCTTCAGAGTTCACTGGTGCAATTGCTTGTGTTTTAGCCAGGATGGTGCCTGACATGAGTGCCCCAGCTCTCCACAGCCAAAGCACAAAAAAGAAATCAAGAGTGACTGCTGAGGGGTCCCTGGCCCTGGAGTTTGCCATCCATGAGTTTGCTGCTCATTCAAGAGATGTATTTTCCTGAATTACTTCAAAAACCCCAGCACCACCACCAGTTTCCAGGCTTTCTGAGAATCACAAGTTTATTAATGGAATGTGCCTTTGAGAAGGATTTCTACTGCTGGCTGCTGACTTTGTTAGGGCTTTTTGTTGGGTTGTTGTTTTTGAAATTATTGTTGTGGTAAGAAATGGCTGCAGCTGGAGTTAGAGCACCTAAAAATAACGATAATAAAAATAAACTAAATAAATACTATCACTCTAGCCACATGAAAAAGTAAACTTAGGATAGAAGATCCAGGGATTTCACCTTAGACTCCTCTCTTCAGCAGACTCTAAGCACTGACCAGTAATCCCCATAGACTTTGCATGGGACACCCTGTTGTTTCGTGGGATTGTAACCCTCTCTCCACCAAAATTCCTAAGAACTGAATGCTGTCCAGGACAGACAGACATACTTGTGTTTGAGAGACTCTCCATCAGGAACCCATGTTTGCATATGTTCTGATAAATTAGCACTTTCCTGTTCCTTTGGCCTCAGTGGGGACTGCATTAAAACCTTTCCTGTGATGTTTTTCCTGGCCCCATCCACATAGCTGATTAGACAAGCAAGAAAGCACTTCAGGCTCGTTAAGAGACATCCACTGAATATATACACTAGCCTAAAACCATTTTAGAGACCATACAGGCCATAATATTAAGTTTCATGGGCCAGGTTCTCATCTTTTTGACATATTTGGCCCTTCTAATAACCTTTACCAAAAATCATTATTCACCAAAAATACCTTCATCTCTGCCATGGTTCAAGCTCGGCCGGTAACGCAGAACCATGCAGCTGCTCGCTCACTCCCCCCCTTCTCCCCCCCGCTTCGGGAGGGATAGGAAGGAGAATCGAAAGAATGTAAATCCCACAGGTTGAGATAAGAACAGTCCAGTAACTAAGGTATAATACAAAACTACTACTACTACCACCAATAATAATAATGATAAGGGAAATAAATAACAAGGGGAGAGAATACAATAGCTCACCACCTGCCGACCAAGACCCAGCCTGACCTGAGCAGCGACCTGGGCCTTCCAGGTAACTCCCCCCAGTTTATATACTGGGCATGACATGCTGTGGTATGGGTAGAGACCCTTTGGCTAGTTTGGGTCAGGTGTCCTGTCTCTGCTTCCTCCCGGCTTCCCATGTCCTTCCTCCCTGGCAGAGCATGAGACTGAGAAAGTCCTTGATTGGAGTAAGCATTACTTAGCAACAACTAAAAACACCAGCGTGTTGCCAGTGTTGTTCTCAGACTAAAGATGAAAACACAGCACTGCACTAGCTACTTAGAAGGAGAAAAATAACTGTTACAGCTGAACACAGGACAATATCCACCCCTTATTCCATACAATTCATGTCATGCTCAGATCCCTTTTTCTTTTTTTTAATATACCATCACTTTTGTCTCATATATAGACATACACACACACCCACACACAAAGAGAGAGATATCATTCCTTAGCCCATGGACCATCCCTATAAAGTTTGCTGAATTCGTTCAGTCCCTGATGTCAGGCTCCATCTCTTGTAACAGTCTTTCAGGGCAGGAGAGATGGGGTGTAGTGTTGGATTGTTGCCTGGTGATGACACTGCTGAGCTCGTCTGGTTTCATCAAAGTTCATTATTTGTTGGGGTGATGATAAGAGGGAAGTCAGGGTCAGTCGATAGTGAACTCAGGACAGTTCTGCTGCTGCTGCCAGCTTTCCCATTACTTTAGTCTCTGCTGATGATCATGACATCACATACCTAATTTTCAAAGCCCAGAATGGCAGAGATGGGCATCTAGCTGATGGGCTATAAAAGTGTTATATATCAAGCAACAGCATATAATTGAGTTCATTGGCTGTTTTCCCCCAAAATTAAATCCCCATGAGGTACACAACAGACTTCCCCATATTACTCTGTACATGAGCATCTACGTGGCGTATCTTTACCACCAGGTTCTGCACACAGGCAGCGATATCTTGTCACAGTGCAGCAGCCCAGATGGGTTTAGCTCTGCGTTGCCACTTGCTCTGCTTGCACTGCTGCAACCACCCCCATAGGGCATTTGCCACCATCCATGAGTCAGTATAGAGGTAAAATATTGGCCATTTTTCTCGTTCAGCAATGTCCAAGGCCAGCTGGATGGCTTTCACCTCTGCAAACTGACTCCATTCACCCTCTCCTTCAGCAGTTTCTGCAACTTGTCCCAGGGGACTCCACACAGCTGCCTTCCATCTCTGATGCTTTCCCACAATACAGCAGGACCCATCAGCAAACAAGGCATATTGCTTTTCCCTCTCTGACAGTCCATTATATGGTGGGGCCTCTTGAGCAGGCATCGCCTCCTCCTCTGGTGACATTCCAAAATCTTTGCCCTCTTGCCAGTTGTCGTGGTTTAAGCCCAGTGCTGAACCCAGGACACCAGTTCATGATGACTTCTAGGATTCATGGACGACTGGGATTTCCTTTTCGAACTCTCTCTGTAATTAGTGCGGCCCACTTACTCCATGTAGCATCGGTTGCATGATGTGTAGAGGAGACCCTGCCTTTGAACATCCAGCCCTGCACAGGCAACCGGGGTGCCAGGAGGAGCTGTGCTTCAGTGCCAATCACTTCTGAAGCAGCTCGAACCCCTTCATAGGCTGCCAGTATCTCTTTTCCAGTAGGAGTATGGCTGGCATCAGATCCTCTATATCCCTGAGTCCAAAAGCTGAGGGGTCGACCTCGAGTCTCCCCTGGAGCTTTCTGCCAGAGGCTCCAAGTAGGACCATTCTCCCCGGCTGCGGTATTGTCCTGGGTTCAGCTATAGCAGTCATTTTTCTCCTTCTTAGTAGCTGGTGCAGTGCTGTGTTTTTGACTTTCAGCCTGGGAACAATGCTGATAACACCAATGATTTTAGTTGTTGCTAAGTAATGTTTACTCCAACCAAAGACTTTCTCAGTCTCATGCTCTGCCAGGGAGGAGGAGAAGCTGGGAGGAAGCAGAGACAGGACACCTGACCCAAACTGGCCAAAGGGGTATTCCATACCACAGCACGTCATGCCCAGTATATAAACTGGGGGGAGTTACCCGGAAGGCCTAGATCACTGCTCGGGTCGGGCTGGGTATCGGTCGGCGGATGGTTAGCAATTGTATCCTCTTCCTTGTTATTTGCCTTGTTATTTGCCTTATTTGCCTTGTTATTTGTTTGTTATCATTATTATTATTAGTGGTAGTAGTATGGGTTTTGCATTATACCTTAGTTACTGGACTGCTCTTATCTCAACCTGTGGGAGTGAGCGAGCGGCTGCGTGGTTCCGAGCTGGGCTTAAACCACGACAGTTCTTTGTGGCACCCAACGTGGGGCACGGAGGGTTGAGATAACAGCAGATCTGACCAGAGTGTGTCTAATCGTATTTGTGATAAGCATTCACTGTTACTACTTGTCACAGTGTTGATTTATTTGCTCTCAGAGTTGTTGCGCTTGATCTCAGAGTTTCAGCATGTCGTACCTTACCTAGAGCCAGTATTTGCTGTTTTAGTGTTTATCGGCTGGGGGGCCTGGGCTAAGGTTCTTTTTTCACTGTACTTCATGGTAATGACTTGTAATACAATAGACTCATTGATCATGAAACTGGTCTGGCTTGCGTTCCCAGTGTGGTCATCACCTTTGGGAGGTATATAATGAAATATTTAGCAATTGCATATCTTTTATTTTCTCCTTGGGGGGTCAACCTACGCAGAAGGCATTCCCTTACACCTCCCACTCCCCCACCAGGCTGTTTACAACAGCATTTGAGAGTTCTGAATGTTTTGGATGGCCTTTGAATACCCTTGAAACCTGCCTGCTGATTGTGCTGTGGATCAGCATGTTGGCACACATATGGAGTGTGTTTTACCCATGGCCATCCCACCCTGGGAACACCCTATTTCGTCTGATCGCGTAAGTTAAGCAGTGTCAGGTTAGAGTCTGGTCTAGGGTTAGATGACGATATAGGAGGACCACCAGGAGATTTTCCCCCAGGCTGGACAGTCATGAGTGGCAGGGTGTGTGGGATAGTATGGGCAGGTATCTAGGCCAGTGGGCCCCTCCAGTGCTTTGGAATTTCACCACTGAAGAAGTGCAACATCCGGAAAAACTAGTAAAACACTTAAACAAGGTGTGCTGTCATCCTGGTTATACCAGAGAGGGACAAATCATGGCAACGTGCTGGGGCTTGGCCTACGCCTACAGAGCCCTGCTCAACACTGAACTTCAAAAGGGAAAAAAATGTCTCTGGATCTGATGGCAAAGCAACAGACAGCACAGCTACTCCAACTCCAAGCACAACAGCTACACCAACCTCAGTGACAAGTACAGCAGCTACTCAAAACCTGACAGCAACAGAAAACGCAGCTGTTGGTGTTACTCAACCCCCAAACACAATGGCTTCACCAACCCCGACAACAGATACTGCAGCCACTCCAACCTTATGAAAGACACTGCAGCTAAACCAAATGGCCAATGTGTGACAATATCGGTTGTCCCTGCAAGCAAAAGCAAATGAGAGGCACAAAAAGCAACCCCTGCAGTGAAGAAAGATGAAGACCCAAAGCAGTTACTACAGGGGATGACATCTGAACAAGACTTATTAATACATGAATCAGAGGAAGAAGAAGAAGAGGTGACTTCTCGACCTGGGACCTCAACCGAGCTGCAGAATATGAGAAAAGATTTCACCCGTCTTCCAGGGGAGCACATCGTCACCTGTTTGCTCTGATGCTGGGACAATGGGGCCGACCGTCACGAACTAGAAGGTAGGGAAGCCAAGCAGCTGGGATCACTCGCTAAGGAAGGAGGAATTGACAAAGCGAATGCAAAAGACAAGAGAGCCCTCAGCCTTTGGAGGCAGCTCTAGGCAGCTGTGAAGGAAAGGTTTCCCTACAAGGATGATGTTATGAGTAGCTCAGCCAACTGGACCACGATAGAGAAAGGCATCCAGTCCCTGAGGGAATCAGCCATTCTAGAGATGATCTATCATAGGACGGATGCCAGGAACACATCTGTAGACCCACATGAAGTGGAATGTACATGACCCATGTGGCAGAAACTTACACGGAGTGCACCATCATCATATGCCCACTCATTGGCATCAATGACCTGGAATGACCTAGCACCACTAACAGTGGATGATGTGATTCGTCACCTCTGAGAGTTCAAAGACAATCTCAGCCCTTCCACCATTTCAGCTGTGGAAAAACTGTCCCAGGAGTTCAAACAATTGAGAGATGATTTATCCGATCTATCCAGCTTCCCACATGTACAAACGCATGTCTCAACTATTAACAGAAGATGCCCTACTGCTTGGAGAGAGAAAATGTAGGAGGTACACGCCATGGGCCACCCTATGGTTTTACCTGGGGAGAAGACATAAGAAAGTGGGATGGAAAAACTACCTCAGTTCTGGAGGAACAGGTGTGTAAATTGAAGAGGAGAACAATGGTCAAGGATGATCCTCCCATGAAAGTTGCTGCTCCAGTCTCTGGTGAGCAGTTTCCCAGATGGAGTGGAAGAGCTGATTTTACTCCAGCTCCTGTGATAAGGAATACTAATCCCTTTCTACAAGACATAAGTGGAGAATCTTACAATCGCTATTAGAGGGGCCCTGCCTCCAGCCAGGTGGAGGAGAGGGACAGTCGGGTTTACTGGACTGTGTGGATCAGATGGCCTGGCACATCAGTCCCACAGAAGTATAAGGCTCTAGTAGATACCGGTGCACAGTGTACCCTGATGCCATCATGGTATCAAGGGGTGTAACCCATTTATTTTTCTGGAGTGACAGGAGGATACCAAGACTTGACTGTACTGGAGGCTGAAATGAGCCTGACTGGGAGGAAGTGGCAAAAGCACCCCATTGTAACTGGTCCAGGGGCTCCATGCATCCTTGGCATAGACTATCTCAGGAGAGGTTGCTTCAAAGACATAAAAGTGTATCGATGGGCTTTTGGTATCACTGCCTTGGAGACAGAGGAAATTAAGCAGCTGTGCACCTTGCCCGGTCTCTCAGAGGATCCTTCTGTTGTGGGGTTGCTGAAGGTCGAAGAACAACAAGTGCCAATTGCGACCACAACAGTGCACCGGCAGAAATATCGCACCAACCGAGACTCCTTGATTCCCATCCATAAGCTGATCCGTAGACTGGAGATCCAAGGAGTGATCAGCAGGACCCACTCACCCTTTAATAGCCCCATGTGGCCAGCGTGAAAGTCTAATGGAGAGTGGAGACTAAATGTAGACTATCGTGGCGTGAATGAAGTCACACCACCATTGAGTGCTGCCGTACCGGACATGCTAGAACTTCAATATGAACTGGAGTCAAAGGCAGCCAAGTGGGATGACACAATTGACATTGCCAATGCATTTTTCTCAATCCCTTTGGCAGCAGAGTGCAGGCCACAGTTTGCTTTTACTTGGAGGGGCGTCCAGTACACTTGGAACCGACTGCACCAGGGGTGGAAACACAGCCCTACCATCTGCCATGGATTGATCCAGACTGCACTGGAACAGGGGCAAGCTCCAGAACACCTGCAATACATTGATGACATCATCGTGTGGGGTGATACAGCGGAAGAAGTTTTTGAGAAAGGGAGGAAAATAATCCAAATCCTGCTGAAGGCAGGTTTTGCCATAAAATGGAGTAAGGTCAAGGGACCTGCACAGGAGATTCAATTTTTGGGAATAAAATGGCAAGATGGATGTCACCAGATCCCCACAGACGTGATCAACAAGATAACAGCAATGTCTCCACCAACTAACAAGAAAGAAACACAAGCTTTCTTAGGTGTTGTGGGGTTCTGGAGAATGCACATCCCAAATTACAGTCTGATTGTAAGCCCTCTCTACCACGTGACCCGGAAGAAGAATGATTTCAAATGGGGCCCTGAGCAACAACAAGCCTTTGAACAAATTAAATGAGAAATAGTTCATGCAGTAGGCCTTGGACCAGTCTGGGCTGGGCCAGATGGTGAAAAATGTGCTCTATACCTCAGCCGGGGAGAATGGTCCTACCTGGAGCCTCTGGCAGAAAGCTCCAGGGGAGACTCGAGGTTGACCCCTCAGCTTTTGGAGTCGGGCATATAGAGGATCTGAGGCCAGCTATACTCCCACTGAAAAAGAGATACTGGCAGCCTATGAAGGGGTTCAAGCTGCCTCAGAAGTGATTGGCACTGAAGCACAGCTCCTCCTGGCACCCCGGTTGCCTGTGCAGGGCTGGATGTTCAAAGGCAGGGTCTCCTCTACACATCATGCGACCGATGCTACATGGAGTAAGTGGGCCGCACTAGTTACACAACGAGCTCAAATAGGAAATCCCAGTCGTCCAGGAATTCTAGAAGTCATCATGGACTGGCCAGAGGGCAAAGATTTTGGGAGAAGAGGAGGTGATGCATGCTGAAGAGGCCTTACCATATAATGAACTGTCAGAGAGTGAAAAGCAATATGCCTTGTTTACTGATGGGTCCTGCTGTATTGTGGGAAAGCATCAGAGATGGAAGGCAGCTGTGTGGAGTCCCCTGTGACGAGTTGCAGAAACTGCTGAAGGAGAGGGTGAATGGAGTCAGTTTGCAGAGGTGAAAGCCATCCAGCTGGCCTTGGACATTGCTGAACGAGAAAAATGGCCAGTATTTTACCTCTATACTGACTCATGGATGGTGGCAAATGCCCTGTGGGGGTGGTTGCAGCAATGGAAGCAGAGCAACTGGCAACGCAGAAGTAAACCCATCTGGGCTGCTGCATTGTGGCAAGATATCGCTGCTCGGGTGCAGAACCTGGTGGTGAAGGTACGCCACGTAGATGCTCATGTACCCAAGAGTCGGGCCACTGAGGAACACCAGAACAACCAGCAAGTGGATAAAGCTGCTAAGATTTAAGTGGCTCAGATGGACTTAGATTGGCAACATAAGGGTGAATTATTTTTAGCCCGCTGGGCCCATGACACCTCAGGCCATCAAGGCAGAGATGCAACATATAGATGGGCTTGTGATCGAGGGGTGGACTTAAGAATGTACGCTATTGCTCAGGTTATTCACGAATGTGAAACATGTGCTGCAATTAAGCAATCCAAGCGGTTAAAGCCTCTCTGGTATGGAGGATGATGGCTGAAGTACAAGTATGGGGAGGCCTGGCAGATTGACTATATCACACTCCCACCGACCCGCCAAGGCAAGCGCTATGTGCTTACCATGGTGGAAGCAACCACCGGATGGCTGGAAACATACACTGTGTCCCACGCCACTGCCCGGAACACTATCCTGGGCCTTGAGAAACAAGTCTTGTGGCGACATGGCACCCCAGAGAGAATTGAGTCAGACAGTGGGACTCATTTCCAGAACAACCTTATAGACGCTTGGGCCAAAGAGCATGGCATTGAGTGGGTATATCACATCCCCTGTCATGCACCAGCCTCTGGGAAAATCAAACTGTACAATGGGCTGTTAAAAACTACACTGAGAGCAATGGGTGGTGGGACTTTCAAACACTGGGATACACATCTACCAAAAGCCACCTGGTTGGTCAACACTAGGGGATCTGCCAACAGGGCTCGCCCAGCCCAATCAGAACTTTTACGTACTGTAGAGGGGGATAAAGTTCCTGTGGTGCACATAAAGAATTTGTTGGGGAAGACAGTCTGGGTTATTCCTGCTTCAGGTAAAGGCAAACCCACTCATGGGGTTGCTTTTGCTCAGGGACCTGGATATACTTGATGGGTAATGCGGGAAGATGGGGAAGTCCGATGTGTACCTCAGGGCTTTTTAATTTTCGAAGAAAACAGCCAACGAACTCAATTATATGCTGTTGCCTGCTCTATAACACTTTTATAGCCCACCAGCTAGATATCTTCAGGTCACCAGCAAGTGACCCTGACTTCCCTCCGGCCATCACCCCAACAAAGAATGAATTTTGACGAAACCAGAAGAGCCAGCAGTGACCAGATGAGTTTGGCGGTGTCATCAGCAGGCAACAACCCAACACTTCACTCTGTCCCTCGTGCCCTGAAAGGCTATTATGGGAGATGGAGCCTGACATCCTGGACTGGACGAATTCAGCAACTTTATAGGGATTGGTCCATGGACTAAGGAATGATATCTCTCTCTTTGTGTGTGGGTGTGGGTGTATATATATATATGACACAAAAGTGATGGTATATTGAAAAATGTGGGATCTGAGCATGATGTGAATGGTATGGAATAAGGGGTGGATACTGTCCTGGGTTCAGCTATAGCAGTCATTTTTCTCCTGCTTAGTAGCTGGTGCAGTGCTGTGTTTTCATCTTTAGTCTGAGAACAACACTGGCAACACGCTGGTGTTTTTAGTAATTGCTAAGTAATGTTTACTCCAACCAAGGACTTTCTCAGTCTCATGCTCTGCCAGGGAGGAGGGAAAGATGGGATGAAGCAGAGACAGGACACCTGACCCAAACTAGCCAAAGGGGTATTCCATACCACAGCACGTCATGCCCAGTATATAAAGCGGGGGGAGTTACCCGGCAGGCCCAGATCGCTGCTCCGGTCGGGTTGGGTATCAGTCGGCAGGTGGTGAGCAATTGTATCCTCTCCCCTTGTTATTTCCCTTATCATTATTATTATTGGTGGTAGCAGTAGTGGTTTTGTATTATACCTTAGTTACTGGACTGCTCTTATGTCAACCCATGGGAGTCACATTCTTCCGATTCTCCTCCCCATCCTTCCAGGAGCAGGGGGAGGAAGAAGGGGGGGGGAGTGAGCAATTGGCTGCGTGGTTCTAAGTTACCACCTGGGCTTAAACCATGACAGGTGTAAAGCACGTTTCCCATCTTGCCCCATCCGGCCTGGTCCAATGGCTACTGTTGCTGCGTTGCTTCAGCCAAGACTTGCAGAACTAAGCCAACCCCTGGCTTAGGGCTAGAAGATCACACACACCAATATGGAGGATGACCAAATAGCGTTTTATTAAACAACAGCAGGTGTTTTATACCTTTCGGCCACACGGAAGTACCTGTGCTGACCCAATCAGAGGGCAGGTTAACAGTTTTTACCTTTTATGGTATTGTCCAGCCTTGCCCCACAATTCCCCTCTCCATGCTATGGGGCTTGTGAGAGTATCTAGGGAGGGGCTCTCTCTTTCCTTACATCGCGATATCTTCCAGCCGCCATACCTTAACTACCTACAGGCTACTGCATGAACTATTTCTCGTTTAAGATGTTCAAAGGCTTGTTGTTGCTCAGGGCCCCATTTGAAATCATTCTTCTTCCGGGTCACGTGATAGAGAGGGCTTACAATCAGACTGTAATTTGGGATGCGCATTTTCCAGAACCCACACCACCTAAGAAAGCTTGTGTTTCTTTCTTGTTAGTTGGTGGAGACATTGCTGCTATCTTGTTGATCACATCTGTGGGGATCTGGCCACATCCATCTTGCCATTTTACTCCCAAAAATTGAATCTCCTGTGCAGGTCCCTTGACCTTACTCCATTTTATGGCAAAACCGGCCTTCAGCAGGATTTGGATTGTTTTATTACCTGTCTTGAATACTTCTTCCGCTGTATCGCCCTGGAGAATAATGTCATTAATGTATTGCAGGTGTTCTGGAGCTTGCCCCTGTTCCAGTGCAGTCTGGATCAATCCATGGCAGATGGTAGGGCTGTGTTTCCACCCCTGGGGCAGTCGGTTCCAAGTGTACTGGATGCCCCTCCAAGTGAAAGCAAACTGTGGCCAGCACTCTGCTGCCAAAGGAATTGAGAAAAATGCATTGGCAATATCGATGTGACATCCCACTTGGCTGCCTTTGACTCCAGTTCATATTGAAGTTCTAGCATGTCCGGTACGGCAGCACTCAATGGTGGTGTGACTTCATTCAGGCCATAGTAGTCTACATTTAGTCTCCACTCTCCATTAGACTTTCACGCTGGCCACATGGGACTATTAAAGGGTGAGTGGGTCCTGCTGATCTCTCCTTGGCTCTCCAGTCTACGGATCACCTCGTGGATGGGAATCAGGGAGTCTCAGTTGGTGTGATGTTGCCACCAGTGCACTGTTCTGGTCATGATTGGTGCTTGTTCTTCGACCTTCAGCAACCCCACAACAGAAGGATCCTCGGAGAGATCAGGCAAGGTGGACAGCTGCTTAATTTCCTCTGTCTCCAAGGCAGCGATACCAAAAGCCCATCGATACACTTTTATGTCTTTGAAGCAACCTCTCCTGTGATAGTCTATGCCAAGGATGCATGGAGCCCCTGGACCAGTCACAATAGGGTGCTTTTGCCACTCCTTCCCACTTAGGCTGATTTCTTTCAATTTTCCTCCCCATCCCTCCGGGAGCAGGGGGGGAAGAAGGGGGTGAGTGAGCGAGCAGCTGCATGGTTCTGAGTTGCCGGCTGGCCTTAAACCATGACAAGCAGTCATGAAATGAGTTAAGAACTTCCTAAGTGACAGATCTCTGAAAGTAATTGTCAAAGAGGAGTGTTACTATACTTTTCATTTACACTATTCATTAGTGATCTGTAAGTAGATATGAAACTACACCTTATGAGATTTGTAGGTGACATTATGTTTGGTGAAATAGCAAAGAAGGAGTGTTCAGAGCAGCCTCACATAACAAACTGCACTGCCTGGCTTGGGCTAGCAAAATGTATTTTAATGCAATAAGATGCTAGTTGCAATGAGATGCTTTTTGCAAACCACAGATCAAAACCTGGACAAGTACTGCAGTGGTGGCTTTAAGTTGGACCCTCAAATCTGAAAGTGCTGATGTGATCCTTGGGTCTGGAGCCAGGTGATTTGTGGTGTATGGCACTAGTAAGGTTGAACTTGAGTGTCTTTTTATCGGTCTGACAGCCACATTTTAAAACATATGGTGACAAAATTGGAGAGGGTACAGAAAAAAGCCACAAAAACACTGATTGAGGGCTGGAGAAAAGGATCTGCAGGGCAAGCACTGAAGAATTATGTTTAGCTATCAGAAATAGTTTTGCTTCCTGGGGAAAAATGCTTTGTAGGCAAGGAAATTACATGGTACCGAGGGAGTGGAGTTAGGTACCTAATTTCTCAAAGGAGCAGGCTTGGGACCATTTCTCCCCTCAGCATCTCCTACATAACAGTTGAAGTGACCCCTACCCACTGTAAATCCAACTAATTTCTAACTCTGTCCACATATTGTAATTGAAAGACCTCACTTAAGCTTTGGCATCCACTTTGGAGCTAGGTGTTATATTGCCCTGGTGAAATTTATATACTGGGCATGACGTGCTGTGGTATGCAATACCCCTTTGGCTAGTTTGGGTCAGGTGTCCTGTCTCTGCTTCCTCCTGGCTTCCCGTGCCCCTCCTCACTGGCAGAGCATGAGACCAAAAAGTCCTTGATCAGAGTAAACATTACTTAGCAACAACTAAACACATCAGTGTGTTATCAGCACTGTTCTCAGACTAAAGTTGAAAACACAGCACTGCACCAGCTACTAAGAAGGAGAAAAATAACTGCTACAGCTGAACCCAGGACATGCTAACACCAAGCCCTGAGGGACACCACTAGTGACTGGTCATCAACTAGATGTGATACCATTTACCAACACTCTTTGGGCTCGGCCATCCAACCAGTTTCCAACCCAGCAAAGAATATACCTATCCAGATATGCCATGAGCAACCACTTTCTCCAGGAGAATGCTGTGAAAGACAGTGTCAAATGCTTTACTTAAGTCCAAACAGACAATGTCCACAGACATCATCAACCAGGCGGGTCACCTTATCGTAGAAGGAGATCAGATTGATCAAGCAGGACCTGCCCTTCATGAACTCGTGCTGACTGGGCCTGATCCTCCATTTTCCCACATGTGCTTTATGATCTCACTTAGGATGATCTGCTCCGTGACCTTCCTCAGCACTGAGGTCAGGCTGACAGGCCTGTAGTTTCCAGGGTCTTCCTTCCTGCCCTTTTTGTAGAGAGGCATCACATTGGCTAACTTCCAGTCCTCTGGGACCTGCCCACTAGACCAGGACTGCTGATAGATGATGGAGAGTGGCTTGGCAAGCTCCTCTGCCAGCTCCATCAGCACTCTTGGGTGTAACCCATCCAGCCCCATAGACTTGTATACGTCTAAATGGAGCAGGAGGCCACTAACCATTTCTTCCTGAATTATGGAGACTTTAATCAGCTCCCCATTTCTGTCATCCAGCTCAGGGAACTGAGTACCCTCATAAGTAAATAAGTCATAAATAAGAAATTTAAAAATAAGTCATTATCTCAATTGCTTCTGAAATTGAACTTCTTAGTTAGAAATTATTTGAGGCTGTTTAAATACATTTTTATATGTATATGTATCTTTTCCAGAAGAAAATAAATACAAGATAAAAAGAGCAAAGGGTCACAAAATACTTTTTATCCCTAACTTATTAATTTTAAACAAAGCACTATTTTCTAACAAAGGAAAATCAGAAGTGGTTTTTTTTTGTTGGGGTTTTTTTTTTTTTTAATTTTCATCTGTAATTTGGCTTTAGAACTATGTGTTTGCTTATTCCAAGGAGGAAGATGATGGCCAAAGGAGCTCTTTGATGCAGAGTTTACCTGCCAAAAGTTTTTTAAACCAAAATTCTTCACAGGAAAATGTCACTGGAAGCTCTGCCAAGAATCATTGAAACTATTTCTTTTTGTTTCATTCGGATACAGAATGACACAGTGTAGCTCCAGTTGGGTGATTTAATTTAAACAAACAAGCCTCCCTTCCATGTCAAAGCGCTGATTCAAAATGACAATTCTTGTTTGGTTTCAATCAGAAATGTCAACATTTTCTGTGTGACATTTCCGATTCAGAAGTTTTTGAGTTGCGTATTTGTTTGGGATGGAGGTGGGGTTGATCTGTTGGTCATTAGGGGATTTTTGTGCATTTTATTTATTTGTTTGTTTTCTTCTGTTGGTGGAGAGAAGCAGGAGGAAAGGACCATGAGCCTCTTGCCTCTACCCAAGCTCATCAGTTTGGGATTTGTAAGTATCACGGCAGAGGTCAGTCATGTGGAGAGATCCAAAGGGAAATAATGACTTGGTGTGTTCTTTATCTAGGAGGTTTTCCCAGAAAGGATGAGGAAACAGAGTGGGGCTGAGAGCACAGACTCACCCGTGTAGTTGAGTCTGCTGAGGGTTGTTAAGGGCTAAGCTGGTATCTCATGGGGCACACAAAGCTCTCCTACCCAGCTGGTGTTAGATTGGGACCTGTGTCATAGATCTGTTGCTACATATTTAAGGGATCTTGGCACCATGGCTGGTGGGGGTCAACCCAGGTAATCCTTGCATCAGTTGAACCCTGAATTCAGGTCACTTGGATGATGGCCTGCAGTTACCATTTGTCCCAGAGCAAAGAGGAGAAACTTGGTGTACTTTGAGCCTCCTGCAACATTCTGGGACAGGGATCCCTGTAGCACCATCTCTGCAAGGGATCAAGCATGCAGAGGTACCCAGGGAGTACTCCCTACTCCCCTCCGCAGTGTTATCTTCGCCGATAAGTATACTTCCAAAGCTCTATCATGCAAACCCTCCCTTTTATGGGGGTTCCTCCTCATCCCCTGTGTGATTACTCAGGCAAGCTGTCCTGGGTTCAGCTATAGCAGTCATTTTTCTCCTTCTTGGTAGCTGGTGCAGTGCTGTGTTTTTTAACTTTCAGCCTGGGAACAACGCTGATAACACTGATGTTTTTAGTAGTTGCTAAGTAATGTTTATTCCAACCAAGGACTTTCTCAGTCTCATGCTTTGCCAGGGAGGAGGGGAAGCCGGGAGGAAGCAGAGACAGGACACCTGACCCAAACTAGCCAAAGGGGTATTCCATACCACAACATGTCATGCCCAGTATATAAACTGGGGGGAGTTACCCGGAAGGCCCAGATCACTGCTCGGGTCGGGCTGGGTATCAGTTGGCGGGTGGTGAGCAATTGTATCCTCTCCACTTGTTATTTCACTAATCATTATTATCATTGGTGGTAGCAGTAGTGGTTTTGTATTATACCTTAGTTGCGGGACTGCTCTTATCTCAACCCATGGGAGTTACATTCTTCCGATTCTCCTCCCCATCCCTCCGGGAGCGGGGGGAGGAAGGGGGGGAGTGAGCGAGCGGCTGTGTGGTTCTGAGTTACTGGCTGGGCTCAAACCACGACACAAGCCAACAATTTACTCCTGTGAGTAAACATTTGTCAAACTGGCAACCCAAATGGCAGCATCATCCGGACTGCTGGCAGAGCAAGGGTGGGAAAGCAAAAGCTCAGGGACTTGGATTTTGTGCAGCTCCACTGGCCCAGAGCTGAATTTGTGCTGTATTTTGGGCACTGTTACTGCTTCATACTGAAAGGTTGGGGGGGAGGCTTTAATCCTTAAAATAGGCGTTCGAAGTCCTTGCTTGTCTCCCCCAGCCCCAGAAAGGGATTCCTCACCTTAGGTCTGAACAGCACTCACTGGATCCCAAAAATCCCCCGCATAGGTCATGAGCCCACGGTGGCTGCGCTATGAAAAAGATATTGTGGGGGGCGGGGGGGGGAGAGACTGAGATTGGAGTGAGATAAATACCACTAACCTGAGACTCACCTTCTCTGAGTTTTCTCCCCTGCCCCCATCGCTGCTGCTGTTGTGTCAGGTAGTGGCACTGTTGAGTACATTAACCCAGGGCTGAGCATTGCAGCCACACCGAGTGTGTGGCTCTGTGTGTGCGCGCGCCTGATCATTACCATTTATCCCCACCCCCCACCCCGAGTGCTGCAGGACTCCGGGAGCGAGCGAGAGAAAGAGAGGAAGGAGAGACAGCCATCAGCCCCCAGATCTGCTTAAACAAATCGCCGCCCCTTGCAGAGAGGGAGAGGGGGGAACCAAACGAAAAGACAAAATAAAAGACAGAGAAAAGAAAATCCAGCGGGGAGCAAAAAGCAGCACCCGGACGCACCCTTTCCGAGATTGTACTCTCAGAGAGAGGGGTGGTGGTGTTGTGTGTCTGTGTCTGAGCACCGATCCCGGGCCCGTCAGGAAGAGAGGGTGTTTCCCCCCCCGCCTCCCCCTTGCCCTTCTTCGGCGAGGCCTGGCGCGGGGAGCGGGTGGCTTCAGCCCCGCATCCCACCAGAGCTCCAGCACCAGCACGGGGGCCCGCTTCGGAGACGAGAGACCCAGAATAAAGGGAACAGCTTCCTCGCCGCCAAAGCAGTCCTTTTCTTGACGCGGGGTTTTGTTCTTTCTTTCCTTTTTCTTTTTCTTTTCTTTTTTTTATTAATTCCTCGCTGGGAAAATCAAAACCGAAAACGCTTCTCCCCGCTTTGCCCCGCTTCAAAAGGCTCCCAACCAACAACAACAAACAAAGCAAAAAAAGCTCTCTTAAAAAAAAAAAAAGTAAAGAAAAAGCGAGAGCGCCAAAGTCCATCGATTTAAAATCCAGTATTATATCCAGTGCACTGACTTTTTCACACTCCCCCTTCTCCTCCTACCCATCCCCCTTTTCCTTTTCATTTTACTTTGGATCCTGCTAAAATTAGCCGGGACTGTTCTGGGTGTTGCGTGTTAATTTGATTTACTCCGGGATTCCGGTTTACAAGACGCCATTTTCCCCCCTTCTCGCTCTATCACGCTCGTTAGTTCTCTCTCTCTCTCTCTCTCTCTCCATCTCTCCATCTCTCTCTCTCTCTCTCTCTCTCTCTCTCTCTCTCTCTCTCTCTCTCTCTCTCTCTCTCTCTCTCTCTCTCTCTCTCTCTCTCTCTCCATCTCTATCCATCTCCATCCATCTGTCTGCCCGTCCATTTCCCTCTCCCCGGGTGCCTCCTCCCCCCGCCCTCCTCCCTCTCCGCTCGTCGTGTGCTGCGCGGTCGTGCGCTCCCCTAATCTGACAGATGAACACCACCATGGGTTTAGCCGCCACACAAGCAAAAGCACCTTTGGCGGCTGTGGCGAGGGATTGAAACCGGGATCTAAAAGAGAAGAGACAAGAAGGCGGGTGGAATCCGAAGAAGGAGGAAGAAAGAAGAAGAGGAAGCTGTTAAGAAGCCCCTGTTGCTATTTTGGGGATATGGGTTAGTAAAGGGGGAAAGAAAAAAGGAAAAAAAAAGAAAAGAAAAGAAAAAAAAAAGGGCAACAAAAAACCTGAGCCATCGAGGAAAGGTCTGTCTTGATGATCCGGATTGCAGGAGGGGTTTTACCCCTCCTCTCCTTCCTTTTTCCCCTCTGCATGCAAAAGTTGTCTCTTTTTTTTTTTTTTTTAAAGTGTTGTGACTTTGCAATGGCGCGGAAAGGGCTTTAATAATTTTTTTTTTGGGGGGGGGTGGGAATATTTCTCTGCTGTGCAATGCATGCGAGTCCTCCTCTCCCCCTCTGACCCCTTCCCTCCCCATGCTTTGTGGCTGGGAGAGTTGTATGCGGGCGGGGGGGTTAAGACCGTGCTGCTGGGAAGGGGTTACAATTATTTTTTTTTAGGAGTTTGCATAATGTATTTTCCCCCCTTTTTTCCCCCCCCCCCCCCCCCGCTTTCGTAGCCGATATGTTTCCCCGACGGTGCCGGGGGTAGGTGACAGCGATATGTATGCGTGAGGAAAGGCGGGCGTGTGTGTTAAGTGGAGCTAGAGAGCAACATTGTAACCTTGTGGGTATTTGTGAGCGTGTATCTGTGCGTGCGTGTGCGCGGGGTCCGTGGCGGGAAGGGCTGCCCCGGGGAGGCCGCCGCGGCCCCGCGCTTGTTTTGACATTGAAAAGGACACGCAGTTCCGAAAAGCGGCAATTTGCAGGAGCAAAGATGAAGAGGGGAGAGAGAAAGGGTGTGTGTAATTAGCAATTCGGAACACTCCCGCTCCCCCTGCTCGGTGGCGAAGTGAGGCGCGTTAATAAGGGTTATTAACAATCCCGTGGTTGCCGCCTCCGGGACCCCGGTGGCCTCTCTTCCCCCCCCCCAATCCCCCCCGGGTGGAAGTGGAGTTCAGATATTGGGGGGGGGAGGGGTGTCAAAACGCAGACTGCAGTCGCGGGCGGCTATTGTCAACTCCAGCCCTGGCGCAAGGCGCCCTGCCCACCTCCGTGCACACACACACTCACACATCCCTTCCTCGCCGGGTTTCCCCGGCGGGCACTGGGAGATCAGGTCCCTCCGGCGAGGCGGTGACCCCCTCCCGCCCTTGTTTCCCGATGTGTGTGTGTGAGTGTGTGTGCATTCACACCGGGCACTGGCAGTCCCCTGCTCCTGCCTGTGTGTATTTATGTGTCTAAAAAGGCAATTGAGAGAAGGATTTCCGATTCGTTTCCGCTTCAAATAAACGGCGCTGATAATCTCGGGCCTGACGTCGCCGGGAGTCGGATCCTGCGGGAAGTGGGGGGGTCCCTAGCCTGCTCCCCCGGGCGGTCAGGTCCCCCGTCCCCGGGAGGGTTTGACATGCGGGATCTCCCCATCGAGGGAGGAGGATGCGCATGGGGGGTGCATGGGAAGGTGGATGGGGGGGTGGGGCACTGCCCGCCCATGCCGGTGTTGAGGGGTGCTGGTGCCCCACTCCGGGCCGGGGATGCGGGCCGGCGGTTGCCGGCAGCGTGGCGAGCCGAGCCGGGCACTGGGAGGAGTCCGCGGCAAGCAAATGCGGATGGCGGGAAGGGAGGGAAGGAGGGGGGGTGGGATCGGGGGGAGCCGGGCAGGGATTACCCCCCCGCCCGCAGACGTGTTTCATTAGTCGCGGGCCCGCGGTGGCCCGGCCGGGCCGGGCCGGGCCGGGCCGGCCGGGACCTGCCGGGCCGCCTTGTACCTCCATCTGTCAAACTGCAAAGGGTGTGCGAGGCGAGCAAAGCGCTGAGCCTGCTAGTCCTCTGCTGTCAGGGCGAGTAATCTGATTTTTTCCGTATCGACAAGGAGGATTTCAAGGGTAAAGGACTTCTGGCAAATCCAATCCCACGTTGAATATTATGGATCCAAATAGGAACAATTATTGATCCGACAGCCCCTGCAGCCAGGACTAACTTGGTGCAAGCTACAGTAATGATATAATCAGCCGTCTAACATTGGGCAGCAATAGCACAAACCTGAGGAAACAAGTGTCTAGGACCTTTTATTGTAGACATGAGGAAAAATGCCTATCAAGGAAAATGTGCAAGCGGATGCTTCACACACCCCTTTCTGTGCTTCCTCGGCCTTCGCTGAGATGACTCCCCTGAGTCAGAAGCTCCTTCTACTCAAAGAATATTTTTTTTTCATCTCCATTTGTTTTTCAGCTGAAAGGAGAAAAAAACAAAACCACCCTCAGAACAATGAAGTTGTACTTTAATCTCTGCTCTTAGCTTGGAAGGGTTATGTAAAAGCAGAGGAAAATGGAAAAAAAAAACCCAAACAGAAACACTCAATGAATGGAGGCTTCTCTTCCATCTCTTATTGTTTTGTTGGTTTTGTTTTTGTTTTTTGTTTGTTTGTTTGTTTTGTTGTGTTTTTTTTTTAACTTCTCAGACTCAAAGTTTTAATTGAAACCAGAAATCTATTGAGAAGTAACTGAGCCAAGAAAACATCTGTTTTCTCTACAGCTAGGGATGGGGAATAAATAATTTTTTGCTGATGTTATTTCAAGTTGTTTGATCTCTTTGGTTCCTACCAAAAATCCCAGCATAGATTATTAAGACATTAACATTTTAGGAGGATGAACTCTCTGAAATGTAATAAAATGGTGTGTTAGGTTTGTGCAGAGCCATAAATTATGCTAGTTGTTGGCAAACAAAAGAAAGTGCCCATGATTTATTATTATTAAAAATAATAACTGAGCTATTTAGATTGACTTGATATTTACTGATTTTCTCTACTGAGGTTGCTCAGTATCATTTCCAATAATGTACTTTGATTAAGTTGGGAACTGTTCTTTTTTAATAACTGCTATTGCCATGTACTTAATTAACTCAAGGAGTTAAATACTTCAAAAGGTCCAACCATCATCTTCTGGCTTCAGATGCTGCTTAATCTCCTCTTCTGGTCTTTTTTGACCCATCCTTTGAGCTACTTTTCCCCAGCATGCACATCTCTTAGGTGTAAGTGCCAGTTTACCAACCAGACTCTTGTTTTCTGTTACAAGATTTGGCTAATCCCACTTTCAGTGACTTTTTTTGTCCTCTCAGTAGGACTTAATTGCTCACACATAATCTTTCCCTTCTGTTTTCTTTCCCCTTTGAACAACATCCTCCAGGACTGAAAAACTCTTGCCTTGTGCTCCGAAATTTGCAATTACACAGCAATTAGACTCCTGACCCAACTAGTAGCTAGAAAGGCTATTGTCTAATGAACCATATAAAAACAGTTCTAGGATCCAACAGATTGCTGTGGTGGAATTGAAAGCTGTCCCACTGAATCGATGAGTGATTTGTTTAACCATATGCCTAGGTGGTTTTTCTTGCTCCCTGTTAACTACCCATCTCTGGATCTCTGAGTCTGTGATGATGTTGAAAGGCAGCGTTAATAACTGCCAAAATGTGCTCCATGATGCATGGCCTGCAGTAGGGTCAACTGAATAAGATTTCAGCCATGTTCAGAAAATTCGGCATGTCATTTTTGCTTACCATAACATGTAGGCACACAGGGTTTTGAGCATGTAAGTGCCGCGATTAAGCATGCATTTGATGAGGGCAGAGCACAAGGGCAGCAAATCTGTGCATAAAAAAAATAGGTGGTCAGATGAAATCCATGGCAAGATCTAGCCTCGTTTCTGGGAAGTCCAGGCACTCTTAGGGCAGCAGCGATCCAAGGTTTAGAGCTAATCCAAATCCTAGCAAGAAAGGCATGAGTCTGTTGGAGAACTTCAGTGGAGAAGGTTCCCAGTGTTTTGCTGCAGGGCTTGTGGTTTCTACTGGGACTGGTTTTGTTGCTATTATAGGTTCTGTTCTTGTTACTTTCTCTCTTTCCAACTTGATTTAAAAAAAAAAAAAGTTTCCTTTCCCATTATTATTGTTGCAGAAATAAAATGAGTCATCCTTTTACAAAATTGTCATCTTGATTAAAGATGGGCTTTAAAACCTCTCAACTCCATGTTTTAGCCTGGGGGACTGTCAGATCTGAAAATGATTTCCAAACTTTTGAGGTTGGAACTGCTTTGTCTTCTGATACAGGCATGATACAGGTGTCCTTGCCCATGGCAGAGGGGTTGGAACTAGATGATCTTAAGGTCCTTTCCAACCCTAACCATTCTATGATTCTATGAGTTTATGAAATCAGGTTGCAAGCGTGCATTGTTAGCACAGTTGCTTCTGAGGTGCACTCAAACACTTAGAGACAGTTTCTCCTTCTCCCAACGTGAAAGCTTCACTTGATGTAGCTTCAAAAGTTCATGGTGATGGACCTGCTTAGAGATCTGCTGGATGCTGGGAACAAGTGCAGCTTCCCAACAGGCACCTGCATTCTGCATTCACATTTAGCCAGTCATAGAGAGAGCAAAGTGAGGGGGATGAATTAGGTGGGGGGTGGGGAGAAGGGAAGGCAAAATAAATTCTTAAATTGAGTAAAACCAGACAGAGAATGATGCAGCTTGTCTTTCAGAGCTGAGGAAATGTGTGAAAGAAGTAGGGGGTGGTAATTTGGTAATTTCTGTTTATCAGCAGCTCTTGATCTTTACGGCTCTAGTTTACTTCCAAGTCTATTTGGGGATCTTTGCAAGGTCTCAGGCTCTCTCTGTATCTCCATGATATTTACCCGGCCGCCTGTCCACCCACCATGTGCCATTGCCGGTGTGTGATGATGACTCTGTTGACTTCAGATATGAAGGGGAAAGTGATGGGGCTGAAGCACAGGTGACAAAACAGGAAGGTGGCCAGAGAAGTATTCTGGTAATAGAATCACTGGTATTGTTCACAGATCCCAGGGTCAGGTTTACTCTTGATTATGAGTGGGGACAGTGGCAGGGCTTGTGTACGTGTCCATCCAGCACAGGGGTCTTGCAGGGAAAAAAGGAATTTTGCAGATGATAAGGATGAGCCTGAGTTGTCTTTCCTATGTAGGGCTGGTAAGTCTGATGGCTGGAAAAGCCATGCAAGAGGAGACCAATCTCCATGCAAAAGCAAGGTCAGAAGGTGGTGGCAAGGCTCTGACCTGCCATGGTGAACACCAGAGCACAGTGTGGCCCGAGGCTTGACTCTGCAGGGCATCATATATTGGGATGCAAATGCCTGGCAGAGTGGGGTGCTGGGGTTGTGGCTAAATGCCATATAAATGACTTATTTAGTTTCTTGCTGCCTCTGATGGAGTGAATTCCTGTTTCTGTAAGGGTTGCTGTGCAGTCCTGGGCAGTTAAGGGCTCTATGAATGTGGCAGCAAGGAGAGCAAAGTTTCCTTTACTGTAATACGGTGTCTCCTGTAATAGTGCTTGGGAAAGCCGTTCAGAAGAATGTGTGGTAGTCAAGCATGGGGTAACCCAGGACTCACTTAAATACCTCAAAATTAGAGATGGGTAAAAGATCAGAAGCCTGAGGTTTTATGTTACTTGGAAATTTTTGTTAGCCTTAACCTTTAAAACTAATATATATGTATATGTATGTATGTATACAATGAATCATTCTGCATCTGTCCTGGTATTTTAGCAGATGGAGAAGTTGGTTTTAAGATGGGAGGGAGAAAATGATGATGCTCAAACCAGAGGTCAAGCTGCAAGGCATTACAGACATGTCTTTCCTCCATACGAATCCACATATCCTGAATACCCACCCTACTGATGTGATTTCTAGGACTTGGACACTGGCCTAACTTCCCTGTGTGTTTCCAGATGCAGCATATTCTGGAGTGATGCTATGATCCATGCCTACCTCTCCTTGAGTCTTGATGAATTTTTGGCTTTGGAGAATGCAGCGGGGTTTCCACTGAAACTCCTCTGAAATCCTATTAGTTTGCTAGACAAGGAAATCCTTCTTGTAGTTTTTCTCTCCTGCCTGCCTGCCTGCCTTCCCTTTGCTGAATTCTTCAGGTTTCTTTTCAGAAGGGATCAGAGACTTGAAGCTTAATTGGGGGAGTTTAGTAAGTGTTCAAACGGGATTGTATACATGTAAAGTATTACAACAGTCATCTGGGCAAAGTGTTATTATATATGCCCATTGTTCCTTAACCCATATATTCACATCCTTGTAACTTCACCTAATGGACTGGAAAATGTCATGCTTTCTCTTTGCTTGATGACAGTTTTCTTCCTGAAAGGTTGAGTAAATTCTCTCCAGCTGTCAGTTGTACTTTTTTTTTTTCCCCCCAATGTATTCAGAAAAAGTGAGAGTGGGGGAAGAGGAAACACTTTTCCCTTTTAAATTATTCTAACCACATGCTTTTAAACAGGGCAGTAGTCTAACCCACTGGACTTTGAGCTGATAAATTGATATAAACTTAGGGCTTGTTGAAGGTCTCTTCTTCTGGTGTGTGAGGGGGGCAAAATGGTTTCTTATGTCATGACAAATTAAAAGTGTCATTGTAGGCATCCAAAAGTTGATGGAGATCTTTTAGTCTGTCAGCTTAAAGAGAGAGGCACTGTCCCTACAAATCCTGCTGGATAAGTGTCATAAATGGCATTTGCTATAGGTGTAGGTTACATTAGATCCCAGTTCTGTGTCATAGGAGGTAGTCACAGAAATATAGGTCCTGCTTCTCCATCCTTTTATCAGAGTTAAAGACAAATCTGCTCTTAAAATATGCTGCCTTTTAAGTGTGGCTTTCAGGCCAGAACATTTCTTCAGTCTTAGCTCAGTGAACAGACCTTCCAGGGCCCTTAAGGAAAATCTCTGAAAAAGATAGTGTGAGCAACAATTAAAACAACAATAAGCTGCAGTGCAGCCCCAGGTAGGAAGTGGGGCCCTATTCAAACCTGCATCCATCTCCAGCTGGGGAGCAATGGTATGGATGCCTCAGTTCAGGGGTCTCTTGACTCATTGGAGCCCACAGACCAAACACTGCTTGTTTGGGACCTAAGCAAAGGACTCGGATTAGGAGACAGAGACCCATATGTCATCAATGGAGAGAGGGTGCACCCATGACTGACTTGACTTTAGATCCCCCAAACTCTGACCCCATCCCAACCTTTTACAACCTCCTGAAGTCAGTGGCATTACAAGGGAATAACAACCCAAAGTCTCAGTCCTTCTTGAACAGGGATTTGTGTCATGAATCTGGTGCTCCCAATCCTATTTGCTGCCTCGGAGGGAGTCCAATGTATGCAACACCGCACAAAAAGCACAGTGAAGTGTTTCATCTGGAGAGGCCTTTTGGGTGTGCAGGTACTCAGCAGGCTCTTATCTCCTGTCTGACTCAACTTCTCCCAGCATTTCTGTAACCGCATCCCCTTCAGCCTCATTAGTGGCAAAACTACTCCTTTCCTTTGCCCATAGCAGCTGTCGGTTATCTTGCCTTTATTCCTGACCTTGGGTCTTCCCACTGGCACGCTCCCAACTAACGTTTGTGCCTCTTGACGTTGCTGTCGCGTCGCCATGGGCTGTTCTTTGCCCTGTGCACATCCGGCCACATCCACTTATGTCCTGCGCTGCTTTTGCCTCCTGCTTTTTCTTCTGCAATCCATGAAGCTTTAAGGGCATTTCTTGTTTTGCTGACCCAGACACTCTCTCTTCCCTCAAAGCTAAAAGACTGATACATTATGCAAGGAAAAGCAGTCTCAATGCCTTCCTCTAAATATCCCAAATTATTGCTCTTCTTGTATGCCCTTTATATGCCCTATTTTCCCACAGTCCCCCCTTGATGCTGGGGGATGCTTGGTACATTATACAGCACCAAACAAGACACCACTGCTTACTCAGCATGGAAACACACAGTGCAAGCCTGCATGGACAAAATCCAACCTTTCTTATTTCTAGCCTCATTTGAAGCATGCAGAATTGAGTAACATTGGATGTGTTGTTTGTACAGCCTCTAGACTGGTGTTGTGGTTTAAGCCCAGCTGGCAACTATGTACCAAGCAGTGGCTTGCTTATCACTCCCCTCCACACACAGTGGGATGGGGAGGAGAATTGGAAAAAAGGTAAAACCTTTGAGATAAGAACAGGTTAATAATTAAAAGAAGGTATAATATACTACTGCTACTAATAATAATAATAAGGGAAATAACAAGAGAGAGAAAGCAATAAACTCCATCAAACAACAGTGATGCACAATACAATTGTTCACCAACTACTGACCGTTACTCAGCCTGCTCCTGAGCAGTGATCGTCCCCTTCCAGCTAACTCCCCCCAGTTTATATACCAGGCATGACGTCCTGTGTATGGAATATCCCTTTGGCTAGTTTGGATCAGGTGTCCTGTCTCTGCTCCCTCTCAGCTTCTTGTGCCCCTCCTCACTGGCAGAGCATGAGAGACTGAGAAGTCCTTGATCAGGGTAAGCATTACTTAGCAACAACTAAAACATCGGTGTGTTATCAGCATTATTCTCAGACTAAAGCCAAAACACAGCACTGTACCAACTACTAAGAAGAAAATTAACTCTATCCCAGCTGAAACCAGGAAAACCGGGCACAAGATAGATCCTGGACCAAAGCCTTTTTGGTTCTCCTTGTGCCATCACTTACGGCTCTGAGGAATGGACACTGAGCCAAGACCTGGTGCATTCCCTATCAATCAGATGTGTTGGTTTATTTTATTTTACTTATTTGTTTGTTTGTTTTTCCCATAGAGAGGGAAAACTGGTGTATTTGGCACTTGTGCAAGCAAAAATGAAATAATAGAGGGGAAAAAAAAGGAGGAAGGAGGAGTCCTGTGGTGGCAGCAGTAAATATAAACAAGCCTCTCATTAATGATTTATATAGAGAAATAATTTTCCACGTTTCAGGGTGCAGAGGGAAATGTTTGCTCAGAGGGAGAAGGAGAGATTATTGCTCTACCATGATGGTGTTAGAAGGAGGCTACTGTGTCTGATGGCAGCTCTCCAAAAGCAGTCAATCTAAGAAAGTTTGGTAACACAGATGATGGAATTGTGCAGGGTTTTTTCTTTCTGTGGCTGACCTCTGTGCCAACAACCTTTCCCTAAATACCCATAAAACTTTCAATTTTTAGCCTGGAGTGGCTGCCACTACGTTCAGGATGGTGCACTTGGCAAGAGCTGGCTAGAACGGAGTAAGCATTTGAAGTCCTGTTCTTGTGCACATTGACACTTTCCCTAAAAGAGTTTTATGGCTGTTGTTAATGGAATAAGTTTTATTCTTGCAGTGGCACACACTGCTGCACCCAGCAGAGTGTTCGGGGTATTCTCTTGGATTATCTCAGGAGTCACCTTTGATTATACATCATGCTGAAAGTGATGATGCTTAGTCTGGGAGCTCAGCAACCTGGTGTTAACCTGATGTAGGCAAATCTCCTGTCTTGGCTTTTTGTGTTGTAATGAGCTGGAGCACAGCTGGCATCTCATTCTGCCTTCTAGTGTCCCGGAGGCCTAATCTTCACAAGGGTGATGGGTAAAAATGATATGCCAACTCTTGATGTCATTAGGATCAAACACTATTCCTCGATTGAGAGGTGTAAATCCAGTGAACTGAGCAGTCCTGCAGCAGTGTTTGTCTGAGAGGGCACAAGTGGGAGGAAGTTGGTCCTTTTAGAGACCAGAAGTCATCATGAAGAGGTGTTTACAGGTCTGAGCATACTCCCTTCCCCCCACCCAGATACAGTTTTGGGTTGTGAGTAAGTAGATTTATAAAACCTTGACACAGTTCTCAGACAGGAACTTATAAAAGTCCTTGGGCAACATGATGGACATCTCCTACCGCAGATGTTGCCACAGCTGTACCTTGGGCAGTATTGCTTTTATGGGCCTTGTGATTTATGGCCGTGACAGTTATTTATTCATTCAGTTGGCCCTCCCTTCAGTGCTGTATGATAGTTAGTTATTTACATAGAAAGGTGACTATCTGATCTAATTATGGAGTCTCAAACCTAATTATGGAGTCAAATATGATTCCATAATCTACTCTTAATGTCTCTATGTTTAGAAGATGGATACACATGTGTAATATGAACACTTACATACCTCCGTAATTATGGATATGCTTGGGCTCTCATTTATTTCTGTCTCTTTATCTTGGGGAGGATGCTTGCAGACTCATCTGGCTGTGAGAGATCTTTGGTTTATCTTGTATTTTCCCCTCCAGCATGGCTTTTCCTGGCTCCCTTTGCAGGGCTTGGGCACGCCGAGGTGGAGCCATCAGTCAGCGTTACTCAGTCACACTGGTGGAGGTGCAGAGGGCTGGTAGCACTTGGACTCAGGGCAATCTGATGGAAACAAGTGAAGATTACATTTCTGCTGTTGTCTGGTAATGGCCATTAATCCTTGCTCTTTGCTTTCGTGTGGATAGACCATACCTGGGAGAGCTTGCATCCTTTCAGAGGAAGTCCTTATATAACCCATGCAAAATCAGAGGCAGAGGTGGAAGGACTGGAACAAAAGCAGTGTTGCAGGCAGGAGGACCATGTGGAGAGGAACTGCTTTCTAATTCACCCTGTTAATGAATCACATGCTTAGTCAGTTATTTTTATAGATAATCTGTGGATTACAGGCATTCACATATGGTCATTCCACTCGCAATTATTCTTATCAGTTGAGGATCTCATACTGTATTTGTTGTAATACCCACATCTATTTTATATATGTCTATATCCAGGTGTATCTTACAGATGGAAATTTTAGCAGTGTGTTTACAATCATCACGCAGTAGAGAGACCAATTTGCCTGGCACTGGAGATAGAGGTCAAATAATACATCACAAAAGCACAGAATGGCTGGGGTTGGAAGGGCCTCTGGAGGTCATCCAGTCCACCACGCTGCTCAGCACAGGGTCACCTAGGGCAGGATGCTCAGGGTTGTGCCTGGTTAGGATTTGGACATCACCAGGCCATCTCTGATTCTTTATTAAGAGATTACATTCATTTGTTTTGCTTGAAGGGGAAGCCCTTATGCCTTGTTTCTGTCCTGATTGATGCAAGGCAGGTGAAAGGGAGAGGGTGTTTCCTATGGGATCTAGTGTGGATGGAAAATAGCTGTCAGTCATTTTTCCAGCTCCCTGCCAAAGCCGAGTTGTTCTTTCTGAGTACCATTGCCACAGGAAGTAACTAAGGCTGTGGTCCAAAGATGCGATAAATCTAGCTCCAGGGCTCTGAGCAGCAGATTAAATACACTACTTATGCATGATACTGATCCATTATAAACTCATTCTCCTGGTTCAAATTTGTTCGAAACAATTTGCAGTGACTTAGTTTTATCCCAGCAGACTTTGTATTGCATCATACTATGTCACTTGTCTGCACCATGATGGGTTTAAGGCTGACAAGTTTTACCCATCCTCTGGAACTGCCTTTAAGTTGGTATGAAGAAAGGCTTAACCCTCATCTTGTGTGCTCTGGTCCATTCAATGGAAGTGTGATTAGATGCCTGTTCCTGATCTGCATCAAATTTGTGCTGCTGGTGATCTGGCAGTGTACCAACTGCAACCACACTTGAAATTCCTCTTTTATTTTTGCAAAGCAATAATGAAGAAATAGGCTGGGGCTTTTTTTTTTTTTTATTTTTTTATTCCTAATGTGGGTTAACTGAGTTCAGTGCAGCTTGCTGCATGCCAGGCTGCTGGGTTTTTATGTCCCATGATGGATCCTGAAGTTTCACTGCCACTTCTCATGAAAACAGATTTCTGACCAAAACTTTCCCTTGGGTATAATGTGGGTTGTCCATTGACCTCTGCCCCAGAGGCAGCTACAACACAGGAATCTTTGGAGTGAAAGGTTATATCTCATAATTAAATAATGCTGTATAGTCTCCAGTGCTTTGTGGTGAATGGTTTTAAAAAGATGGAGTATAAAGAGGCTTTCTAAAATTTTGCATAAATTAGGGATTTAACTGTATGTCACATGAGACAATGTGAGATCCAAAGGCAACATGATAGACATGGGGTTCAAGAAGATGTGGGCTCCACTTCATGTTCACTATGGCACTCTCAGACTCGTGCCTCAGTTTCCCGTCACTTGAACCTGTTCAATAGATTTTTGTTTTCTTTTACATCTTAAGGCATTTTGGACTCCATGGATAAAATGAAAGCAGTCTCAGTAGCTACAGCCATGGCTGGAATTAGCACATTATGGGATTTGGGGAGCACCTCTTAATATTGCTCTGAGCTTTCTGCTGGTGCTCCCAGTGCTTGAGCAAATATGATGATGATAATAATAACAATGGAAATAACAAGGAGAGAGATATAAAACTAAAAGGGGAAAGGAAAATAAAACAATAAACACAAGTGATGCACAATACAATTGCTCACCACCTGGTGACCAAGACCCAGCCTGACCCAAGTAGTGAACAGCCCCTTCCAGCTAACTCCCCCCAGTTTATATACCAGGCATGACATCCTGTGTATGGAATACCCCTTTGGCTAGTTTGGGTCAGGTGTCCTGTCTCTGCTCCCTCCCAGCTTCTTGTGCCCCTCCTCACTGGCAGAGCATGAGAAACTGAAAAGTCCTTGATCGGGGTAAGTGCTATTGAGCAACAACTAAAACATCAGTGTGTTATCAGCATTATTCTCAGACTAAAGCCAAAACACAGCACTGTACCAACTACTAAGAAGAAAATTAACTCCATCCCAGCCAAAACCAGGACATCACTTAATAGTCCTGGCATCTGAATACTTGCAAGCATGAGTACTTGCCTGAGGCAGCACTACCTCAAGGTAGTTGCCTAATCAACTAGGTAGTTGCACCCACCTCAAGGCAGGCAAGGGAAGTTATTCAGAACCCTTAATGGGAAACACCTAGTATGACCCAAAGGAAGGTCTTGTACTTCAGGTCTTTGCCTCCAGAAGTGCGTTTGAGGTGCCCAGAGGAGCTGATAAGAAACACTTGAGCAACCATAGCAAGGCTGAGCACACAGATATTTGATTATTTCTCAGTATTTATCAGAGGAAGCCTGAATTTCTCCCTAATTAAGAGATAATGCCTAATTCTGTGAAATTTGCTGTAGTTCACCTATCCTGGGTTCAGCTGTAAGGTTTTTTTTTTCTCCTTCTTAGTAGCTGGTGCAGTGCTGTGTTTTCAACTTTAGTCTGAGAACAATGCTGGCAACACACCGGTGTTTTTAGTTGTTGCTAAGTAATGCTTATTCCAATCAAGGACTTTATCAGTTTCATGCTCTGCCAGGGAGGAGGGGAAACTGGCAGGGACTATCTATCTCAGGAGAGAGTGCTTCAAAGACCCAAAAGGGTACTGATGGGCTTTTGGTATCACTGCCTTGGAGACAGAGGAAATTAAGCAGCTGTCCACATTGCCCAGTCTCTCAGAGGATCCTTCTGTTGTGGGATTGCTGAAGGTCGAAGAACAACAAGTGCCAATTGCGACCACAACAGTGCACTGGCGGCAATATCGCATCAACCCAGATTCCCTGATTCCCATCCATAATCTGATCCGTCGACTGGAGTGACAAAGAGTGATCAGCAGGACCCGCTCACCCTTTAATAGCCCCATGTGGCCAGTACGAAAGTCTAACAGAGAGCGGAGACTAACAGTAGACTATCATGGCCTGAATGAAGTCACACCACCACTGAGTGCTGCCTTACCGGAAATGCTAGAACTTCGCTATGAACTGGAGTCAAAGGCAGCCAAGTGGGATGCCACAATTGATATTGCCAATGCATTTTTCTCAGTCCCTTTGGCAGCAGAGTGCAGGCCACAGTTTGCTTTCACTTGGAGGGGCGTCCAGTACACTTGGAACCGACTGCCCCAGGGGTGGAAACACAGCCCTACCATCTGCCATGGATCGATCCAGACTGCACTGGAACAGGGGCAAGCTCCAGAACACCTGCAATACATTGATGACATCATCGTGTGGGGCGATACAGTGGAAGAAGTTTTCGAGAAAGGGAGGAACATAATCCAAATCCTGCTGAAGGCCGGTTTTGCCATAAAACAGAGTAAGGTCAAGGGACATCCTTGTCTCTAAATTGGAGAGACATCAATTTGATAGATGGACCACTCGGTGGATAAAAAACTGGCTCAGTGGCCGCACGCAAAGAGTTGTGGTAAATGGCTCGATGTCCAGTTGGAAACCTGTAACAAGTGGTGTCCCTCAGGGATCGGTGTTGGGACCGGTCCTGTTCAACATCTTTGTCGGCGACGTGGACAGTGGGATTGAGTGTGCCCTCAGCAAGTTTGCCGATGACACCAAGCTGTGTGGTTCGGTTGATACGCTGGAGGGAAGGGATGCCATCCAGAGGGACCTTGACACGCTTGTGAGGTGGGCTGATGCCAATCTTATGAAGTTTAACCAAGCCAAGTGTAAGGTCCTACACCTGGGTCAGGGCAATCCCAGGCACTGCTACAGGCTGGGCAGAGAAGAGATTCAGAGCAGCCCTGCAGAAAAGGACTTGGGGGTGTTGGTTGACGAGAAGCTTAACATGAGCCAGCAGTGTGCACTTGCAGCCCAGAAAGCCAACCGTATCCTGGGCTGCATCAAAAGAAGCGTGACCAGCAGGATGAAGGAGGTGATCCTACCCCTCTACTCTGCTCTTGTGAGACCTCACTTGGAGTACTGTGTACAGTTCTGGTGTCCTCAACATAAAAAGGACATGGAGCTGTTGGAGCGAGTCCGGAGGAGGGCCACGAGGATGATAAGAGGGCTGGAGCACCTCCTGTATGAAGACAGGCTGAGAGAGTTGGGGCTGTTCAGCCTGGAGAAGAGAAGGCTGCGTGGAGACCTCATAGCAGCCTTCCAGTATCTGAAGGGGGTCTACAAGGATGCTGGGGAGGGACTCTTTTTTAGGGGCTGTAGTGGTAGGACAAGGGGTAATGGGTTCAAACTTAAACAGGGGAAGTTTAGACTAGATATAAGGAAGAAGTTCTTTACAGTGAGGGTGGTGAAGCACTGGAATGGGTTGCCCAGGGAGGTTGTGGATGCTCCATCCCTGGCAGTGTTCAAGGCCAGGTTAGACAGAGCCTTGGACCACATGGTTTAGGGCAAGGTGTCCCTGCCCATGGCAGGGGGGTTGGAACTAGATGATCTTAAGGTCCTTTCCAACCCTTACTATTCTATGATTCTATGACCTGGATATACTTGGTGGGTAATGCAGTAAGATGGGGAAGTCTGTTGTGTACCTCAAGGGGATTTAATTCTGGGGGAAAACAGTCCATGAACTCAATTATATGGTGTTGCCTGCTATATAACATTTTTATAGCCCATCAGCTACATGCCCATCTCGACCACTCTGGGTTTTGAAAAGAAGATATGTGCTGTCATGACCATCATCAGAGAATAAAGTCATGGGAAAAGCTGTCAGCAGCAGAAGTGTCCTCAGGTCACCTTCGAATGACCTCGACTTCCCTCCGATCATCACCCCAACAAAGAATGAACTTTGATGAAACCAGATGAGCTCAGCAGTGACCAGACAAGTTCGGCCATGTCATCAGCAGACAACAACCCAACACTACACACCATCTCTCCTGCCCTGAAACACTGTTACAAGAGATGGAGCCTGACATCATGGACTGGATGTATTCAGCAACTTTATAGGGATTGGTCCATGGACTAAGGAATGATCTCTCTCTTTGTGTGTGTGTGTGCGTGTGTGTATATATGTATATATAGATATGAGACAAAAGCGATGGTATATTGAAAAATGTGGGGTCTGAGCATGACATGAATTTTATGGAATAAGGGGTGGATATTGTTCTGGGTTCAGCTGTAACAGTTATTTTTCTCCTTCTTAGTAGCTGGTGCAGTGCTGTGTTTTCAACTTTAGTCTGAGAACCACGCTGGCAGCACACTGGTGTTTTTAGTTGCTGCTAAGTAATGTTTACTCCAACCAAGGACTTTCTCAGTCTCATGCTCTGCCAGGGAGGAGGGGATGCTGGGAGGAAGCAGAGACAGGACACCTGACCCAAACTAGCCAAAGGGGTATTCCATACCGCAGCATGTCATGCCCAGTATATAAACTGGGGGGAGTTACCCAGAAAGCCCAGATCACTGCTCCAGTCAGGCTGGGTGTCAGTCAGTGGGTGGTGAGCTATTGTATTCTCTCCCCTTGTTATTTCCCTTATCATTATTATTGGTGGTGGTGGTGGTAGTAGTTTTGTATTATACCTTAGTTACTGGACTGTTTTTATCTCAACCCGTGGGAGTTACGTTCTTTGGATTCTTCTCTCCATTCCTCCGGGAGTGGGGGGAGGAAGAAGGGGGTGGGAGTGAGCAAGTGGCTGCATGGTTCTGAGTTACCGGCTGGGCTTAAACAGTGACACACCTATTTCTTATTCTCCTCAAATTTAACTTGACTGCAAGAAGCTTGCAATTGGTAACACTTTCTCCAGGAGCTTAATTTGGATGGTAAAATGCCTCTGTAGTTGATTATTGAATGGGACTTGATGCTGGTGAGCCTGGGAGGCCTGGAAGGTCAGTTTGGGTGAGCACTTACAAGTCTAGACATCCCCCATCTCTCGGGTGTTTAAAATAGAACTTGATGTCTCCTGGAAAATCCGCTTTCTCTGCAGATTTCTAGATCTGTGCATTGTCAGCTAAGGCAGAAGAGCTGCTGGAGGAGAAATATTCATTGCCACGCCTTCAATGCTTCTGTTCATAGGCAGTCTGGAGAGGGGAGATGGGGAAGTTTCCATAAGAGTTTACACGTTCAGAAGCCTGAAGCGAGGTTTCCTAATTAGTCAAAATACAGTTAGCCTGCCCAAATGAGAATAACAAGTGTGATATCCCTGCACCCAAGTCATTTAACAACTCTAGAGGAAAGTAAGGAGATACCTAAAACAATGACCCAGGTAATTCTACTTTGCATTTGAGCACAGGGTTATTTGTTGCTACCTGTGGGTCTTGTGATATCATCTGCAGGCTCTCAGCAGAACAGGTGGCCATTATTTTAAAGTGAGCTTTTAAGGTGGATTTGGCATGAACTCCCCTGACATTGGTGTACTGCAATGATTTTATTAATTTGTTGCTTGTTTCTGCTGACCTGGAGGCACATGGCTAAGCAGGGATGAATGTTTGGGCATTGTGACCCAGATGTCTGGGTCTGAGACCCACAACCAGACTTTGGAGCAGAAACCTGGCTTTTTATTCACCCTCCATAAAACATTACCCAGTGACTCAAAACCTGAAAGACCTTTCCCAGCTCAGAGCCATGAGTTTTATTTCAGCTCCCATTAAAGGTAGGGTCTCAAGAAGGTTGGTTCATTATACCAGTGGCTGCGGTGTCTTCCCTACACTCTTGGTGGCTGCTGACTCATCCTGCTGCCCTGCCTCCTGAGCTAGATGCTGTCTGCTAGAAGCCTTTTCTTTTTTACCAGCAGTGAGAGAGGTTAAAAGCCTGTGGGTACAGGCCAGCACAGACTGTCCATTGTATATGCATGCGTACTAGAGCAGTAACTCCCTGGAATGCTGCACCACAGAGCTTTTACCACCTCATGTTTGTGTTGCAGCCTAGGAGTGTGTGTACATTGCGTTCCTCTCCAAGGAGATTAACAATGCAAAATGGCAGATAAATAGGACCATTTTTTTTATTTGACCATTTGGAAGAGAAAGGTAACCCTGACTTCTATCACCTCCATAGGCACAAAGGAGAGGCAAGGCACAAGGTTGGTCAATTAGGTGGAGCAGTTCCTTGCAACTGGGTGGCTTTAATGTACTAATTGTGTTAGTAACTAGCAACTACCATGTGGTAAACACTTGGGTTCAAAACTATGTAAGGGCATTAACTCACCCATCCTATAATGGGTTTGGGTGAGGTAAGTTTCCTCTTTGTTTTACAGGTGGTGAAATGGAGAAATTTGCTGATCACAGGGTGAGTCAAGGTAGGCATGCAGGTGATCTTGGGTCTGTTCTTCAAGATCACCTTAAGTGAGACCAATGGCAGCAGCTCTAGGAAATGAGCCTTTTCTCTATTGTCAGATGATGTGCAACTTAAGCATAAGTGTTTTTTATCATGTACTTCTATCTACGATGAGCTACAGAAATAATCTCTAAGGCCAGATGGCAGTTCAGACTCTACCATGGTTCTTCCCCCTCCCCCCCTTTTTTTTGTTGGCTGGTTTGTTTCCGGTTGTGCTGTCAGCTTGTGCTATTTATGAGAAATTTATTTGAATTTGTGTCTGCTGGGACCTGGGTGGAGGTCACCCAATTATTTCATGGAGCTTTAGGATGCTTAGGACTTTATTAATGGCCATATGTGCCAAGGTCAGACAAGTGACTCAGGGCCATGCTCCAGTGGACATATGGATATAAAACTAATGAAAAGTGCTTATTATTCATTCTTCTTGAATTTTAAGCTCATGCAAGGTATTTTAAAAAAGCAGCAAGAAGCCAGTGGTACAAGGTCATGTGCTTTTTCTTGGTGAGCTGTGCTTTAAAGTAGTCTATGCTGGTAATGCTGTTGTGTTTTGGTGATGGCCCTGGGTTCAGCCACAGCAGTCATCTTCGCTCCTTCTTAGTAGATTGTGCAGTGCTGTGGTTTTGACTTTAAGCCTGGGAACAACGCTGATAACACCGATGTTTTTAGTTGTTGCTAAGTAATGTTTACTCCAACCAAGGACTTTCTCAGTCTCATGCTTTGCCAGGGAGGAGGGGAAGCCAGGAGGAAGCAGAGACAGGACACCTGACCCAAAATAGCCAAAGGGGTATTCCATACCACGGCACGTCATGCCCAGTATATAAACTGGGGGGAGTTACCCGGAAGGCCCAGATCACTGCTCGGGTCGGGCTGGGTGTTGGTCGGCGGGTGGTGAGCAATTGTGTCCTCTCCCCTTGTTATTTCCCCTATCATCATTATTATTGGTGGTAGCAGTAGTGGTTTTGTATTATACCTTAGTTACTGGACTGCTCTTATCTCAACCCATGGGAGTTACATTCTTCCGATTCTCCTCCCCATCCCTCCGGGAGCGGGGGGAGGAAGAAGGGGGGGAGTGAGCAAGCAGCTATGTGGTTCCGAGTTACCGGCGGGTCTTAAACCATGATAGTTCTTTGTGGCGCACAACATGGGGCTCGAAGAGTTGAGATAACAACAGATCTGACCAGAGTGTGCCTAATGGTATTTGTGATAAGCATTCATTGTTTTGGATTAATAGTCACTCATCACAAAGTTGATTTATTGGCTCTCAGAGTTGTTGCACTTGATCTCAGAGTTTCAGCATGTCGTACCTTACTTACAGCCACTATTTGCCGTTTTAGCGTTTATTGGCTGGGGGGCCTGGGCTAAGGTTATTGTTTCCCTGTACTTCATGGTAATGACTTGTAATACAATAGACTCATTGATCATGAAACTGGTCTGGCTTGCGTTCCCAGCGTGGTCATCACCTCTATACTTTGGGAAGTATATAATAAAATATTTAGCAATTGCATATCTTCTTTTTTCTCCTCAGAGGGTCAGCCTATGACGGAGGCATTCCCTTATACCCCCCGCTCCCCCACCAGGCTATTTATACTAGCATTTGAGAGTTCCGATGGTTTTGGATGGCCTTTGAATACCCTTGAGACCTGCCTGCTGATTGTGCTGGGGATCAGCATGTTGGCACACATACGGAGTGTGTTTTACCCACGGCCATCCCGTCCTGGGAACGCCCTATTTTGTCTGATCTCGAAAGATAAGCAGTATCGGGTTCAAATCTGGTCTAGGGTTAGACGACGATATAGGAGGACCACCAAGAGATTTTCCCTGAGGCTGGACAGTCATGAGTGGCAGGGTGTGTGGGATAGTATGGGCAAGTATCTAGGCCAGTGGGCCCCTCCAGTGCTTTGGAACTTCACCCCTGAACAAGTGCAACATCCGGGAAAACTAGTAAAACACTTAAACGAGGTATACTGTTGTTCTGTTTATACGAGAGAGGGACAACTCGCTGCAACGTGCTGTGGCTTGGCCTACACCTACAGAGCCCTGCTCAACACTATCCAGCACCTTCAAAGGGAAAATGATGTCTCTGGATCTGATGGCAAAGCAACAGACAACGCAGCTACTCCAACTCCAAGCACAGCAGCTACAGCAACCCCACTGACAAGCACAGCAGTTGGTCAAACCCTGACCATAACAGACAACGCAGCTACTCCAAGTACAGTAGCTACACCAACCCCAGTGACAAGCACAGCAGCTACTCAAACCCAGACAGCAACAGCCAACACAGCTGTTGGTGTTACTCAACCCCCATGCACAGCAGCTGCACCAACCCGGACAACAGACATTGCAGCCACTCCAACCACAGTGATAGACACTGCAGCTAAACCAAATGGCCAGTTCGTGACATTATCGGTTACGCCTGTGAACAAGGGGAAAAGCAAACAAGAGGCCCAAAGAGCAACCCCTGCAGTGAAGAAAGATGAAGTCCCAATGCACTTACTACAGGGGATGACATGTGAACAAGACTTATTAATACATGAATCAGAGGAAGAAGAAGAAGAGGTGACTTCTCGACCCGGGACCTCAACCGAGCTGCAGAATATGAGAAAAGATTTCACCCGTCTTCCAGGGGAGCACATCGTCACCTGGTTGCTCCAATGCTGGGACAATGGGGCCGATGGTCATGAAGTAGAAGGTAGGGAAGCCAAGCAGCTGGGATCACTTGCTAGGGAAGGAGGAATTGAGAAAGCGACTGCAAAAGACAAGAGAGCCCTCAGCCTTTGGAGGCGGCTCTTGGCAGCTGTGAAGGAAAGGTTTCCCTACAGGGATAATATTATGTGTCGCTGAGCCAGCTGGACCATAATAGAGAGAGTCATCCAGTCCCTGAGGGAATCAGCCATTGTAGAGATGATCTCTCATAGGCCAGATGCCAGGAACGCATCCAGAGATCCAGATGAATTGAATGTACACGACCCATGTGGCGGAAACTTACATGGAGTGCACCATCATCATATGCCCACACATTGGCATCAATGACCTGGAATGACCTAGCACCACCAACAGTGGATGAAGTGACTTGTCAACTTCGAGAGTTCAAAGACAGTCTCACCCCTTCCATCATTTCAGCTGTGGAAAAACTGTCCCAGGAGTTCAAACAATTCAGAGACAATTTATCCAATCTATCCATCTCCACACGTGTGCCAACCCATGTCTCAGCTATTAACAGAAGGTGTCCTACTGCTTGGAGAGAAAATATAGGAGGTACACGCGACAGGCCACCCTATGGTTTTACCTGCGGGATCATGGAGAAGACATGAGAAAGTGGGATGGAAAACCTACCTCAGTTCTGGAGCAACGTCTGTGTGAACTGAAGAGGAGAACAATGGTCAAGGATGATCCTCCCAGGAAAGCTGCTGCTCCAGTCTCTGGTGAGCAGTTTCCCAGATGGAGTGAAAGAGCTGATTTTACTCCCGCTCCTGTGATAAGGAATACTAATCCCTTTCTACAAGACAGAAGTGGACAATCTTGTGATTGGTATTAGAGGGGCCCTGCCTCCAGCCAGGTGGAGGAGAGGGACAATCAGGTTTACTGGACTGTGTGGATCAGATGGCCTGGCACATCAGTCCCACAGGAGTATAAGGCTCTAGTAAATACCGGTGCACAGTGTACCCTGATGCCATCAAACTTTCAAAGGGTGAAACCCATTTATATTTCTGGAGTGAGAGGAGGATCCCAAGAGTTGACTGTACTGGAGGCTGAAACCAGCCTGACTGGGAGGAAGTGGCAAAAGCACCCCATTGTGACTGGTCCAGGGGCTCCATGCATCCTTGGCATAGACTATCTCAGGAGAGGGTACTTCAAAGACCCAAAAGGGTATAGATGGGCTTTTGGTATCACTGCCTTGGAGACAGAGGAAATTAAGCAGCTGTCCAGCCTGCCTGGTCTCTCAGAGGATCCTTCTGTTGTGGGGTTGCTGAAGGTCGAAGAACAACAAGTGCCAATCGCGACCACAACAGTGCACTGGCGGCAATATCACAACAACCGAGACTCCTTGATTCCCATCCATAAGCTGATCCGTAGACTGGAGAGCCAAGGAGTGATCAGCAGGACCCACTCACCCTTTAATAGCCCCATGTGGCCAGCGTGAAAGTCTAATGGAGAGTGGAGACTAAATGTAGACTATCGTGGCGTGAATGAAGTCACACCACCATTGAGTGCTGCTGTACCATACATGCTAGAACTTCAATATGAACTGGAGTCAAAGGCAGCCAAGTGGTATGCCACAATTGATATTGCCAGTGAAGTTTTCTCAATCCCTTTGGCAGCAGGGCGCAGGCCACAGTTTGCTTTTACTTTGAGGGGCATCCAGTACACTTGGAACCAACTGCCCCAGGGGTGGAAACACAGTCCTACCATCTGCCATGGATTGATCCAGACTGCACTGGAACAGGGGCAAGCTCCAGAACACCTGCAATACATTGATGACATCATCGTGTGGGGCGATACAGTGGAAGAAGTTTTCGAGAAAGGTAATAAAACAATCCAAATCCTGCTGAAGGCCGGTTTTGCCATAAAATGGAGTAAGGTCAAGGGACCTGCACAGGAGATTCAATTTTTGGGAATAAAATGGCAAGATGGACGCCACCAGATCCCCACAGACGTGATCAAAAAGATAAGAGCTATGTCTCCACCAACTAAGAAGAAAGAAACACAAGCTTTCTTAGGTGTTGTGGGGTTCTGGAGAATGCACATCCCAAATTACAGTCTGATTGTAAGCCCTCTCTACCACGTGACCCGGAAGAAGAATGATTTTAAATGGGGCCCTGAGCAACAACAAGCCTTTGAACAAATTAAGTGAGAAATAGTTCATGCAGTAGCCCTTGGACTAGTCCGGGCCGGGCCAGATGTGAAAAATGTGCTCTATACTGCAGCCAGGGAGAATGGTCCTACCTGGAGCCTCTGGCAGAAAACTCCAGGGGACACTCGAGGTCGATCCCTTGGGTTTTGGACTTGGGGATACAGAGGATCCGAGGCCAGCTACACTCCCACTGAAAAAGAGATACTGGCAGCCTATGAAGGGGTTCAAGCTGCCTCAGAAGTGATTGGCACTGAAGCACAGCTCCTCCTGGCACCCCGGTTGCCTGTGCAGGGCTGGATGTTCAAAGGCAGGGTCTCCTCTACATATCATGCAACCGATGCTACATGGAGTAAGTGGGCCACACTAATTACACAACTAGCTCGAATAGGAAATCCCAGTCATCCAGGAATTCTAGAAGTCATCATGGACTGGCCAGAGGGCAAAGATTTTGGGATGTCACCAGAAGAGGAGGTGATGCATGCTGAAGAGGCCTTACCATATAATGAACTGTCAGAGAGTGAAAAGCAATATGCCTTGTTTACTGATGGGTCCTGCTGTATTGTTGGAAAGCATCGGAGATGGAAGGCAGCTGTGTGGAGTCCCCTGTGACAAGTTGCAGAAACTGCTGAAGGAGAGGGTGAATGGAGTCAGTTTGCAGAGGTGAAAGCCATCCAGCTGGCCTTGGACATTGCTGAATGAGAAAAATGGCCAGTACTTTATCTCTAGACTGACTCATGGATGGCGGCAAATGCCCTGTGGGGGTGGTTGCAGCAACAGAAGCGGAGCAACTGGCAATGCGGAGGTAAACCCATCTGGGCTGCTGCATTGTGGCAAGATATCGCTGCTCGGGTGCAGAACCTGGTGGTGTACGTATGCCACGTAGATGCTCATGTACCCAAGAGTCGGGCCACTGAGGAACACCAGAACAACCAGCAAGTGGATAAAGCTGCTAAGGCTAAAGTGGCTCAAATGGACTTGGATTGGCAACATAAGGGTGAATTATTTTTAGCCAGGTGGGCCCATGACCCCTCAGGCCATCAAGGCAGAGATGCAACATATAGATGGGCTCGTGATCGAGGGGTGGACTTAACAATGGACACTGTTGCCCAGGTTACATATTAATGTGAAATGTGCTGCATTTAAGCAAGCCAAGCTGTTAAAGCCTCTCTGGTATGGAGGACGATGGCTGAAGTACAACTATGGGGAGGCCTGGCAGATTGATTATATCCCACTCCCACTGACTTGCTAAGGCAAGCACCATGTGCTTTCCATGGTGGAAGCAACCACCGGATGGCTGGAAATATACGCTGTACCCCACGCCACTGCCCGGAAAACTATCCTGGGCCTTGAGAAACAAGTCTTGTGGTGACATAGCACCCCAGAGAGAATTGATTCGGACAATGGGACTCATTTCCAGAACAACCTTATAGACACTTGGGCCAAAGAGCATGGCATTGAGTGGGTATATCACATCCCCTACCATGCACCAGCCTCTGGGAAAATCAAACTGTACAATGGGCTGTTAAAAACTACACTGAGAGCAATGGGTGGTGGGACTTTTGAACACTGGGATGCACATTTACCAAATGCCGCCTGGTTAGTCAACACTGGGGGATCTGCCAACAGGGCTGGCCCAGCCCAATCAGAACTTTTACGTACTGTAGAGGGGGATAAAGTTCCTGTGGTGCACATAAAGAATTTGCAGGGCAAGACAGTCTGGGTTATTCCTGCTTCAGGTAAAGGCAAACCCACTCGTGGGGTTGCTTTTGCTCAGGGACCTGGATGTATTTGTGGGTAATGCGGGAAGATGGGGAAGTCCGATGTGTACCTCAAGGGGTTTTAATTTTGGGGGTAAACAGCCAATGAACTCAGTTGTATGCTGTTGCCTGCTATTTAACATTTCTATAGCCCACCAGCTAGATATCTTCAGGTCGCCAGCAACTGACCCTGACTTCCCTCTGATCATCACCTCAACAAAGAATGAATTTTGACGAAACCCGACGAGCTCTGCTGTGACCAGATGAGTTCGGCCGTGTCATCAGCAGGCAACAACCCAGCACTACACACCATCCTTCCTGCCCTGAAAGACTGTTACAAGAGATGGAGCCTGACATCACTGACTAGATGAATTCAGCAACTTTATAGCATTTGTTCATGGACTAAGGAATGATATCTCTCTCTTTGTGTGTGGGTTTATGTACATATAAATGAGACAAAAGCGATGGTATATTGCAAAAAATGTGGGATCTGAGCATGACATGAATGGTATGGAATAAGGGGTGGATACTGTCCTGGATTCTGCTACAGCAGTCATTTTTTCTCCTTCTTAGTAGCTGGTACAGTGCTGTGGTTTTGACTTTCAGCCTGGGAGCAACGCTGATAACACTGATGTTTTTAGTTGTTGCTAAGTAATGTTTACTCCAGCCAAGGACTTTCTCAGTCTCATGCTTTGCCAGGGAGGAGGGGAAGCCAGGAGGAAGCAGAGACAGGACACCTGACCCAAACTGGCCAAAGGGGTATTCCATACCACAGCACGTCATGCCCGGTATATAAACCAGGGGGAATTACCCAGAAGGCCCAGATCGCTGCTCGGGTCGGGCTGGGTATCGGTCGGCAGGTGGTGAGCAATTGTATCCTCTCCCCTTGTTATTTCCCTTATCATTATTATTATTGGTGGTAGCAGTAGTGGTTTTGTATTATACCTTAGTTACCGGACTGTTTTTATCTCAACCTGTGAGAGTTACATTCTTTTGATTTTTCTCCCCATCCTTCCAAGAGTAGGGGAGGGAATGAAGGGGGGGAGTGAGCGAGCAGCTGCGTGTTTCCGAGTTACTGTTCCAACAGTGATAAGTAGCAAGGTCATTTTTATTTCTCCATTATCGTTTATTGTTGGTAAGAATGACCTGGGAAATCCCTGGCTGTGCTCAGATTTTGCTTGGTGTTGGTCAAGGGGTGGGGTTTGGCAGCGTAGCAGAGCTAATCTATCAGGGAGCTCCTGCTGAAAGAGTAGGTCTGTACCTCCAGCACCTACTCCTGGTAGTGCCTTCTTGTTTTTTTTCTTTGTATGCCAGAAGTGATGCTCCTATGACTCACCAGGGAGCTGTTTCTGCTAAAGCAGCAGCAAAGATCTTTGCTTCTTTCTGAGGTACTGTTCTACTAATTTTATAGCCTAAACTGGCTTGCCATGTGGCTATATGGGGGATTTTAGGGAGGATATAGGGAAGCACCTCAAAACCTTTAAAACACACTGTGTTATTTTTTTAACCAAATGTTTGGTATTTGGTTTTCTCTGTCATTAGGTGATACATCTTTTGTCTCAGTTGTACATTCAGCAGCTTCTCCCATTAACTTTGGCTGAGACTTTGTAAGGTCCTGAATATGAATACTTCCATCTCAAAGGGTTCAATCTGTGATGTTTTAAAGAAAGCTGACATTTGAAAGGATGAGAGCACAGTCTGCTTCAGTCAGCCCTCACCACAGAGCAGTAGTACCCAGGGGCATGAGGAACTCTGGAAAACACTGAGGCTTAGCTTTCTTCCATTGCTTTCAATACTTGGGTCTCTAATATGCCCTGCAAGAAACCCAGGTGGATTCTCCTGCATTTCCAGCATCCCAGGGAGCATCTTGGGCTGCAGTCGGTATCTGCCTGGCCCAATGTGTAATGAATAATTAATCCAAAGCACAGTCCCCCCCAGAATACCTGGCAGCCAAGTTTCTCACCTGGTAAGTGGGGAAACAGAGTTTGAAACTCTGAGGCCTGATTCATAGGGCAATACCATGTTTTCTGTACTCTGATCACTGTGTTAATGTTTAACCTAAGGCAAGTGTCTGCCTCTATTTTTTTTTTCTCCCTCTAAAAAACCCTGACAGCAAGCACTTTGAAGTAACACGGAGGTTCATGGGTATAGAGAGCTGGTTGCCCCCTCATATGTTTCCCCAAGTCTAGAGTGGAAGGCTTTTGTATTTATATACCATTATTTGGGGTTTTTAGATATCCATTTTTGTCAATTTAGCAATACATGTGGCTATTGTTCATTGCTTTGCGGTACTAGATCCAGCCCTCAGAAATGCTGGCCATCCTTGGCTCCTATTTTGCTTCAAGGAAGGCCCTTGAGATGCTGCAGGGGAAGCCCAAGCGTGCTCTGTTTTAGTCGTTTCCACACTCGTGTTTGATATGTGTGTGCATGCTAACTTCCTTTTTTTCTTCTACTTTATTTTGACAGTGGAAAATTTGGTCTCTTCTGAGAAACTTGCAGCTTTTGGGCGATCGGGACGTTGAATTTGGTGGACAGTTACCATTTGTTCCCTGGGATTGTACCTGCCCTTGCTTTCCTCATCCCCTCCCACGCTCCCCTTCCCTCTGATAAAACTCCAGGGCATTACAGTATTGCTATGGAGCCCAGGGAGACTTTGGGCAGCTCCTGGCAAAGGGGAGGTGCAGCAGACTTTCTGCCAGCCGCTGTGATCTCCGTGAAGCCTCCTCCTACCTCCAGCTGCGTGGAGGAGATGATGCTGCCTGTGGCAGGCTCGGGGAAAGGGATCCTGGTGAGCAGTGAGAGGCTGGAGCCCAAGGAAGAGGATGGTTCTGGGAGAGATATGGATTCCACTTCCAATGCAGACAGTGAGAAATGGGTGGCGGGAGATGGCCTAGAGGAGCAGGAATTTTCCATCAAGGAGGCTAACTTCACGGAGGGGAGTTTAAAACTAAAGATCCAGACCACTAAGAGAGCTAAGAAGCCCCCAAAGAACTTGGAGAACTATATTTGCCCTCCTGAGATCAAAATCACCATCAAGCAGTCTGGGGAGCAGAAGCTTTCCAGAGCTGGGAAAAATAGCAAAACAGCTAAAGAGGAGGACAGATCATGCTCCAGAAAGAAGGTAAGTCCTATTCTTTCCTATTCTATCCCTTTCTGCTGAAAGCAGAGGGAGAAGGTAGGATTAAACCTGCTCCATTTGTGTCTGAGGCATAAACCTTTGCAAGGTTTGCAAAGCCCCGCTTGGCTGTGGAGGAGATAATACAGAGTAGGTATCGTCCTGCCCTGCTGCATGTGCTGCAGAGATGACCTTGAACTATCCTTCAGATAAACCAATTCAGAAGGGATCACAAGTTCAGCTGTGCCTCTTCTATTTTTGTGCATGAGATTTAAGATTAATCATTACATGAGTGATAAATGAAGGAGCCCACTTCTAAACTGCTTTGTGTCTGAGTGCTAATGTTCAAGCCTTTTGCAGTTAAAGCTTTCAACTTTTTTTATTTTTTTTTAAATATAGGTATATGTACAGTGAACAATTTAATCCATTCATGCATACTGGGTGAAGGGCTCCATTATTCTTGATTACAGCTTTGTGCTAGCAATGCTATAGTTATGCTTCAGAAAATACTTCCATTATAAATCTCATTTTCTTCCAGGTGCATATAATTTTCTTGAAACATCATTCTGGAGAGAAGGTTTTGGTTCTTTAAGTAAAAATTTTTTTTTTGTTGTTTTTTTTTTTTTTTGGTTGGTTTTTTTGGGGTTTTTGTTTTTTTTTTTTTTGGGAGGGGGTTATTTAGTCAAAGCGGGGGGAATCTTTTCTTTGTATGAGCTGTTTTCAGGAGCACTCTTTTGTTTTACTGTTGGCTTGATTCCCCCATCCCCCAGTAATGTCCCCTACACTTAAAGCAAATTTAGTTAAAGTGTTTTAAGCAGCACTGGTATGGGCAGGGATACCTGGTGACTATTCATGTTATTTTGGGTGTAGTGGTTTTTTCTGTCCTAGGTGTTAGACAAAGGAATTTTGGTCAGGTTGAGGCTTTATCACAGTACAAATACTTCACCTCTGCCTCCTTAGTAACATGTGGGCATCAAGATGAGTTCAGACAGGAACCCAGATTTGATGAAAGACTCAAGAATATCTCCAAAACCTGGACAAATTAATCTGGGATGTAGGTATCCACTGATTAGAGCTCAGCATATGACTTTGCTTTCCTGCTCATGCAGCTTGTATCCCTTGTTGAGCAGAAGGTTCCCACTTCTCCCATACCTTATATGCTTGATGGATGCTCAAAGGGCTACTTGAAGCCTTGAGGATGCTAATTGCCAATGGCTCTTCCTGGAGACAGTCTCCTTGGCAGACTAACTTAGACCAAAATTCTTAATCACTTGTTGAAGTATCAACACTTCCCATTGACTCAAGGCTGAGCCCAAGGAGATTAACATTGTTAACATTGCTCACTCTGAGAGTACTTCTCTTAGAAGCTGAACTGGGGGGGGGAAGAACCCCAAAATCAAGGGGACGGCATACTCCATGTGCATGAAAAAAATAGCCCTTGTTAGCACAGCAACGGTTTGGCTCTATAATACACTGAGAAGAGATTTTCCCACCTATTGAGAAGGATGGGCTGTCTTAGCACTGAGCAATGTCTTATTTCAATGTCCCTTTCCTCCCTGAATACTTGCAGAGGTCTCGGGAGAACTAGTGGTTGTTTGAGACCATGCTCAGTAACAGCAAAGGTGTCACAAGCAATCCATCCATGGCTGTGCAGGGAGAAAATACTTGCAAGCCACTGCCTACCCTGCATGGACCATAGAGACTGCTTGGAAATTGGAGCTTTCATTTCTGTTTAGCACCCAGTCAGATGTGTGTGGAAGGCATGTTCATTCTTTCACGTGGCTGTCCGAAAAGCTTAAATGAATAAAGCTAACTATGAAACTGTGTACAAGAAAACAAACCCCAACAACACCTTGTCGTGTGGTTATGCTCAGAGTGAGGCTTTAATTGCAGAAAGATAAGGAATTTGAAAGAAGCAGATCATGGCCCAAACGTGGCTGCATCCAGCTTGCACTTGTGCTGTGAGGTCTGAGCTAGCTGATGCTGTGTTCACACCCTGTGTGCAGGCTGGAAGCATTCTGGGACAGCACTGGCCTAAATCTGGCCATTAAAACTAAACAAAACAAACAGCAGGTGGATGCTCTGAGTAGATGGGGAGAGGGCTGTCCCACCTGTGCAGCATTAGCATAACACCCAACAGCTGCCACAGGGTAGCTGCTGAGCTGTGGCAGTGGCTGAGAAGACCCCAGCAGGGATCTGGAAGACCCTAGTATTGTGATCACCTGTGGCCTGCATCACCAGGATGGTATATAACCTGCATCCTTGCAGCTGAAGGGATTTGGTACACAGCTGCCTCTTAGCTTGTAGGTTGCACGATCAGGCCTTGACTGTGAACATCTTGTATCAAGGGGTGATGGAAGGTGCTATGGGAGAGGGAGGTTGGAAATTGGTGAAGGAAGGGTTTCAATGCTGGTAGCATGATTGCTTTCATGGCTGACACCTGTATCTTGAAGGTAGTTACAGTGATTTTTGGGGAAAGAAGATAGGAGGCAACAGCTAGTTGAAACTTGAATGGAGCTGAAGCTGTCTAGTCTACCTGTGGGTTTCCCCAGGAGAGAGGAATGTGCAGGTACCTTCTGCATGTACTTGCAGAACTGTTGAGAGCTGTGGTAGTGGTTAAAAAAAAGTGATTGTCATATTTAAATAATTCTGGCAGTTTTGCTATTTCAGAGTTAGGCTGTTTGATTGCCTGTTTCTTTAATCAGTACAAACTCCAGAAAAGCAGTTACTGGCAGCACCAGCAGGAAACAAGGCATTTAAACCAGTGGGGCAGATCTTCAGTTGGTATCACTCCACTGTTCCCTGTGGATTTTTACCACAAGAGTTTGGCCCATGTACGCATTTCCCTTGTGCATGGGAACAGCATCATTATTTGGATTTACCACCTTGCTTATGGATGCAGGGCATATATACAGGCCTCACAGACCCATATATAAGGATGGAGAGCTGAGTATAATCTGAGCTGCACGTGCCATGTTTGTGTGTCTGGTGGGTGGCAGTGGTTGTCTTGCACCCCATGGAGGAGCACCTGAATTTATCTTTTCCCCTGAGGAGGAGCAAACTCTATCAGGACTTGAAAAAAAAAAATCACTTAAGTTTGTTGCATAAGAATTTCAGCCACATCTTCAGTAGTCCCCAGTGATTTGAAATACCAATTAGGCATTCTTGTAGGAGTTTCAATGCACACAGCACAGAGGGCAAGAAATGAAAACATAGAAGCAATTTAAGTAACAGCATGTGGGTACACAAAGGCCTAGTAATGCTAACAATGTAAAAGCATTTATTCAGTGGCCACATAAGGAGGAAGAAGATATGCCTGTTCTGAAGCTTTCCACTGCTCTGCTAATTAGGCAATAGGGGCTAGTGCCAGATTTCTAAAGCTGTGATCCAGGGAGTGGTGGTGATTAGAAGGGGGCTCTGTAGAGAGCCATGCTGCTCATGTGCTGAGACTTAGGGTTTTTATTTTGCCTTTGATTCCAGCTGCTACACTATATTAAAAGTTGTAAATACATTAAATACTTTTCTCGTGTTGCTTTTCTGTGTGAGCAATCACCCCAGGCATTAATGCAATCATGAATGGGAGGGAATCCAGGAGAGGATCTTGCTGTGTGCAGTTGCTGATGCCTGGGAGTGAGCGGGGAGGAAGGCAGGGGGTGAGAGAGCATCAGTGTTGGGAATCTCTGCTGTGTCAGCTTGAATGCTTGGCTGCAACCCAATGACTTTTGGGGTTTCTTTTAAGTCATGACCATGCCAAGTTTCACATCAGTTTCCCCTTGAAAATAAGTGTGAAGGTAGTTTCCTAACCCCTTTCCCGGGGCTGCTTGGAAGGTGAATCATAGCTTGGGCTGTCCCTGCGGCTGCTTGTGTGGCAATTGGAAAGTGCACAAATGTTTTTTAAGTGTTTGCTCTTATTTCAACCTTCTGGTGCCTGGGGATGGTGTGGGCTGGTCCCTTGCCACATCTAAACCTGCAAATGGCTCCATTTCATTTAGTCCGTTTGGAGAGGGAGGGAAGAAAAAAAGCCAGGAGCCCAAAGGATGTCCTGCTGGCATGTTGGCAAGCCCTGCAGCTGCTGCTCTCCTACTTGCAGCAGGGTTGCTTGAGTCTAGCATGCTCAGCATCACCAAATGTCCATTTTCCTTTGGATAAGGATACATACTGTCAGTCTGGAAAGGGCACTGAACACTGAAAGCATGGCACCAACTGCAATGAAGCAATCAATCAGCATTCCCTGCCTGTCATGTAGCATTTAACAAGCCCCAGATAAGCAGTATTTCCCTGGTTTTGCCTTATTCCCCCGAATTTGTTGCTCTGTTTTCTTGTGTTTGTAAACACTTCATTTTTCACCCCCTTCTTTCTTTAAGCATAGCCTGACAAAGTTTCTTTGGAGCTTCCATCATATGCATAATGTCCTACTTCAGGGGATGTAAACTCATTTTTTTTAATTATTATTGCACTGGGTTGTGTTTTGGGGTTTTTTTTTTTTTGTTTGTTTATTTTGGTTTTTTTGTGAGGTGGTGATTTTTTTTATTTTTTTTTTTAAACTTTGCGTTCTTGTAGGTATTTACTGTTTCTCTGCAGGAACCAATTCTAGCACTTTTCCCCTTGAAATTCAGTTCATAGTCTATCTTTCCTCTGCCCCACACATACAACTTTCTCCTGAGGTTTGCCTTTCCTCACCTCTCTCATTTGTATGCTTTCCCCTTTGCACCCCTTCTCCTTCCCCCTTCTCCTTCCCCCTTATTTGCATCGCTGACTGCACATTGCTTCTTCCCCTCTCTTCCCCTCTCTTCCCCTCTCTTCCCCTCTCTTCCCCTCTCTTCCCCTCTCTTCCCCTCTCTTCCCCTCTCTTCCCCTCTCTTCCCCTCTCTTCCCCTCTCTTCCCCTCTCTTCCCCTCTCTTCCCCTCTCTTCCCCTCCCAAAGGATGAGCCTCCATAGCCCCTTCAATGTGGACCTGTTTCTGTGCTGGTTTGGTCCCCACTCTTGCTTACAAAAGCTTTGAGGCTGCTGTAAATGATGCTGGTGGCAAGTACCTGAAGCTCAGCATCTTTCCAGGTTATAGTGGTAGAGGCCCAGAAGCGCCAGCACAGCGAGAAAGTCTTCTAGTTGCATTTAAGGTTAAACTGGCTTTTGAGCAGCTGAGAGACCAATTTAGAGTTGCTCTAACAGGAATAAGGCTTCTGGTGTTTTTACAGTTTTTCTATGCAAACATATAGAATCATAGAATAGTTAGGGTTGGAAAGGACCTTAAGATCATCTAGTTCCAACCCCCCTGCCATGGGCAGGGACACCACACGCTAAACCGTGTCACCCAAGTCTCCATCCAACTTGGCCTTGAACACTGCCAGGGATGGAACATTCACAACTTCCTTGGGCAACCTGTTCCAGTGCCTCACCACCCTCACAATAAAGAATTTCTTCCTTATATCTAACCTGAACTTCCCCTGTTTAAGTTTGAACCCATTACCCCTTGTCCTATCACTACAGTCCCTAATGAAGAGTCCCTCTCCAGCATCCTTGTAGGCCCCCTTCAGATACTGGAAGGCTGCTATGAGGTCTCCACACAGCCTTCTCTTCTCCAGGCTGAACAGCCCCAACTTTCTCAGCAGCTCTTTAATATTCATCCCAGGTTTCTTCTTGGCTAGCTTTTCTTTCTACTGCATTGTTAAAAGCACAAATGAAACAGGTGCAGTTCGGTGCCCTCCCACCATAATTACCTTGAGCTTCCCCCCCCCCGAAAGAGAGCAGGAATGAATTTCTTTGTAAAAGCTTCAGAGCTTAAGAAACCAATTTTGCTATGAGCTGAGAACCACTCAGGCCCAGGTTCATCTTGGTCCTTGAAGGCTTCTGAGGTGCCCAGACTGGGAGCTGAGTCCTCTTGGGCCCCCACCTAGTCACCTGGAGGAGGTTGGTTCTTCCTGAAGGCGGCTCAGTCCTCCCTGTGAAGAGCAGAGGGGGCTGGATCCTAGCTCTTACCCTTCCTTCTTCTCCAAAGCCTGCTGGAGCAGTGTTCACCTTGCATTGTGTCATGGATATTTTGTGACAGGAATAAAGCAGAGTTTATTTTCCAGCTCAGTGCTCTGCCTGAGCCAGCTGATGTCCATCCCTCACTGTCTCCTGCTCCTAAGGAATTGTGACTTTATTTTTTTGCATGTAGTTAAGTGTTTCTTAAAGAAGCAAATGTCCAGCAGTGAAGGGATGGGCTGGGGAAATCTGATTAGCTGCCATATGACCAGGGCTTGTGGAGGCTGTTTGTGTGGAGGACAGGTTCTGTTTTGCAGCATGGCTGTTTCAATAGCCCTCTGTGATGTTTGCTTGTACTGTGCCTCTCTTCAAACCATGACAAAACGTCTGCAGTGCTGGTTTTGGGGTTGAGGAGATGCTGCAGGGAAGCAATTGGAACAAGTGCAGGGAAGCTGGGGGTCCAGCTGGAGGTCTCACCAGTCCCCACCACTAAACTGCAGGAGGGGATGGGTGTTGCTCCTGGCAGTCTCATAAAGCTTGGCCAAGTCAGTGCACACTGGTTGTTTCAAAAGCACGGTGGCCTCCAGGCTAACAGAAATGTGCTGGAGACGTGATGTGCTGGTACGTGCACCCAGAGCTGCAAACCTCTGTACTGACTGTGTCCTCATGTGCAGAGGTTTTGGGATGCATAGGCATCCTGGGTTCAGCTGTCACAGTTATTTTTCTCCTTCTTAATAGCTGGTGCAGTGCTGTGTTTTCAGCTTTAGTCTGAGAACAATGCTGATAACACACCAATGTTTCAGTTGTTGCTAAGTAATGCTTACCCAGATCAAGGACTTTTCTATCTCTCATGCTCTGCCAGTGAGGAGGGGCACAAGAATCAAAAACACAGCACTGCACCAGCTACTAAGAAGGAGAAAAATAACTATTACAGCTGAACCCAGGACAATTATACTTTAGTTTATTTGACCATTATTATCTCAAGCTGTGGGGTTTACATTCTTTTGATTCTCCTCTCCATCCCACTGGGAGCAGGGGGGGGGGAAAGAAGGGGGGGAGTGAGTGAGCAGCTGCGTGGTTCTGAATTACTGGCTGGGTGTAAACCACGACAATAGGTCTTTCAATCCTTCATGCACATGCATTCAGTGCTCCCTCTCCTGTCTTTCCAGGCATGCCTGACCACAGATAGCTTATGATTTATCTTCAGCTTTTTAATCTTCAATCCCTTTTTCATACACACATGCACACCCAGCTAGCCCCCTCAGGTCAAGTCTAATTCTTCACATGCTTCATGCCCAGATGGGCTTCTTGATGCCCACATTCCCCTGCATAATCAGTGGGACTGAGTGATGGACTTATCTTGAGTTCATTTGAATGGAAAGAGGAGTTTGACCTTGTGCCCTCAGCTTATCTTTTTTTGTTTGTTTGTTTTCTAAGAGCACTCAAACTTGTGAAAGTTGTTTTCTGATCTCTTTCCTCTTATGTGGCTTCTGTGGTGTCTAATGATGAGTGAACTTGCTGGACAAGCCCTCTTTGGATGTCCCTCAGGGGTCCCTTCTGGCCAGCAAACAATTTGAATAAAACTCTTTTAACTATTGTATCTCAAAGATTTCTGTTCTTACATCAAATTTGATCAAAATTGTTTAAAATACTCTAAAAACTTTGAGGAGAGGATCATACAGGCAGGCAAGGACACACAAACACACAGTGTGATCAGACCATGTTAGCCTTGTTTCCTTAAGAAACCGGTCTAAAAATATCCAGACTAAACGTGCTGAGACTTTTCTAACTCTTGAACCTTAAAATTATTCCATTTGATATATGACTTTTCAGGACAAGTTCTGTTAGCTATGTTTTCATAAGAGTGGGGTTTTTTTCCATTTTTTGCTCTAATGTGAATTAAACCAGTGGCTGTTGGATCCTTCATTTTAAGATGTGAAGTACTATTTCTACATCACGATTATATTTGGGCTCTGAGCTGCAGGTGGTTGCTATCAGGAGGGGCATTCTCAAGCCATGGTAAATGCACCAGTAGCAGGACACTGCTTCCAAGTAGGATGGTCATTGTGGAAAAACTCTACTTCTCCAGGGTGGTATAAAGCAAAACATCTTCTTGTTTTGGTGGGTTTTTTTGGGTGGTTTTTTGGTTTGGTTTGTTTTGGTTTTTTGTTTTGTTTTTTTTTCTGGAGCTGTGGGCTAGCATTCAAAGGGACAGCGGAAGGGCTAAGGTGTCTTACTGCAGAAATCAGGTTGTGTATTTGAGATGTGGCTTGGACTGTGGCCACTGTGGAAGATAGCATTGATGAAGATGAGGACACAGTCATTTAAGATGGACAGTCAACTGCAGCTGTGTTTGCAGAACTAAGTGTGTCTCTACCAAGCTCATTTTAAGATTGTGTCTCATGTTCCTATTGTACATCAATGTCTACTGTTGGCAGGTCCTGTATGAAGGCATCAGGAGAGCCTGTCCTGCAAGAAGTTCACAAGCTCTCTTGAAATAAAAGGAGAAATAAAACAATCTCGTCTCTTAGTACAGTATGTGAAATAATGAGGTTAAGTGACTCACTCAAGGAACTCAGGCCTTTTTCATTGAGCTGTGGTTGCTTAACCATAACATAACTGAGTCTCCCAGGTGGTGGCCGGATCTTGAATCGTTGAGTGCTCTGGAAGCCAGTCCTCTTCTACTTGTCATTGAAACTGGTGAATTTATTTCAAAATTGTTAACTCTCTGCATCTTCACTGCTATCTTAAAAATAAATTTTATCTCAGAGAACAGTTAAGGCTTGATGCAGAAATGGGGGGGGGGGGTGTGGTGTAGTTTTGGGACCAGCATGTAATCAGTCGATCTAGATGCCTCTAGCCTCTTCGTGTCTGTAAACCCTAAAATGTGGTAAAAGTAAACTGAGGAATACTTACTGGAGTACTCATTATCTTTTCATCAGTTTCTCACAGTTCTCTGTCTCAGCTGGGTGGCAAGGTTTGCAAAGAGATATGGTATCTTTTATTGATATCGGTGTTACAACTCTACCACTATAAACCTGTGTGGTTCATTGAGGAATTTCAGCACTTCCAGTGTCCTAGCTGCCTGTGAGCTGCTCTCCACCCTCACAGCTGAAAGATGAGAATCAGCCCTGAGGGGATTTGCTGGTGATTTTGCCTTGCCCAATGCTCTTGGGAGGAATGTGGTGGCACAAGCAAATGAGCCAGAGGCCACGACCCCATTCTCCTTGCTGATGGCTCTGTCTGATGAGAGGGCTGAGCAGTGGATGCTTGGATGTGTCACCCCCATCATGACCTTGCTTCACTGTGGGGCAATGTCAATGGTTTCCCACCTGGTGCTTCTGTGAAAAGGCACTCCTGTACTGGGCTAGGCAAGCGCTTCCCAAGAAGTAGTTTCCTCATACCTTTGAGGTAGAGCCTACGCTGTAATTTCTAAATGGACTTTTTTTATTTTTCAGTAATTTCTACTGTGCCCCAGTATATGCTAAAGTAATTGTGCTGGTGTACTGTATTCCCAGGTGGGTAATTTGATGAAAGCTCACCCTTAAGACTAAGAAAAATAGACCTGAGGCAGATATTTTTTCCACTGGGGAGCAGCAGCTCTAACAGGGGCTTGATCAGGCCTCATTTCTGTCTCCCCCCAGTCTTTTCATCTGTAGGGGCAGTCCCTACATCAGTATCCTGCCTAAGCTATATTAGTGGGGAGCTTGAAGGCACCTGTTTTGTTGCAACTTCCACTGGGAACTGATGGTACTGGATTGACTGTTTTACTTCTTATACCCCATGTATGTGCAGGTTGATGAAGATAATTAATTAGTCTTGCCTGTTTTCTCACATTGTGTTCACCAGCATGCAGCTGAGTACTCTTCCCAGACAGCCTCTTGCTTTCCATGGGATACTTCAATAATTTATGTAATCATTAGGATGAATTCTCTCCCGCCTTTTCTCTCTCTCGTCTTAATTCCATTGCATTACTTGTAATTGTATTTCTGATTTGAAGGAGAGGTGTGTGTGGGAAAACCTGTTTCCTTCTGGGACCACAGCACAGTGATCACAAGAGGAGCTGGAAAGAGTGTGATGGGGAGGGATTGATCTGTCCTTAGGTCATTGACTCTGGGTGTGGGCAGGAGATGCTATTAGTCACTCAGGGACAGCGACTGCTAATGTGCTTCGTGGGAATTATGAAGCACAGGGCAGTTCTGTGGGAGGGCAGCATATCCTTTGCTGCTCCCGGTGCTTTGGTTGGCAGACGTGGTGCATAACCAAGTCATGCTTCATCCTTGGAGGCAACTTGGCTTCTTGGGATGTGGAGTCCTTGGGTCTGCTTGGGGCACCCTTGAAAAGAGCAGGAATTTGGCTGTTGATGTCATCTAGAGGGAAGAGGATGTTTTGAAGAAAAGGGAGGGCAGCTTGTGATGGACAGTCAGATCCTTAACCTGAAGCATTTGAGTGCAACAGAAGGACTGACAGTGACTTACCCTTAGCTTTCTGTGTCTGCAGGAGTTCCTATCACCGATGTGTATGTAAGACTTTGGTAAAGTAGGACAGTTGATAATTACTGGACAAAGAGGCCAAATCCAGTTTTTAAGAGCAGGGAAGGAGTCAGAAAGAACATCAAGTTTGTTGTGAGGTCTGGGGAAAAATTATGGAGTGCTTTGGGAGTAAGGGGAGCCGTTTTTGTCATGGCTGCTTGTCGTGGTTTAAGCCCAGCTGGTAACTCAGAACCACACAGCCACTTGCTCACTCCCCCCTTCTTCCCCCCCCCCCCCCCGCTCCTGGAGGGATGGGGAGGAGAATCAAAAGAATGTAATTCCCATGGGTTAAGATAAGAGCAGTCCAGTAACTAAGGTATAATACAAAACTACTACTGCTACCACCAATAATAATAATGATAAGGGAAATAACAAGGGGAGAGGATACAATTGCTCACCACCCGCCGACCAATACCCAGCCCGACCCGAGCAGTGATCTGGGCCTTCCGGGTAACTCCCCTCGGTTTATATACTGGGCATGATGTGCTGTGGTATGGAATACCCCTTTGGCCAGTTTGGGCCAGGTGTCCTGTCTCTGCTTCCTCTCAGCTTCTTGTGCCCCTCCTCCCTGGCAGAGCATGAGAGACTGAAAAGTCCTTGGTCGGAGTAAACATTACTTAGCAACAACTAAAAACATCAGTGTTATCAGCGTCGTTCTCAGGCTAAAGTCGAAAACACAGCACTGCACCAGCTACTAAGAAAGAGAAAAATGACTGCTACAGCTGAACCCAGGACACTGCTGGACAGAGATGGGTAGAAATGTTTGCTCACAGGGGCTGTGCTTTGTCCCAAGGAAAAGCCAGCAGCCCAGTAGGAGAGGAATTTAAACATCAGGATAAGGAGAAAGGAGGATTCAGGCTCTGCCAGATGGAGATGGCCACGCAGGCAGTGCTGGAGAGGGTCTGATGGGTAAAGCAGAGGCTTGAGGGACTCAGGAAGTTTATTGTCAAGTGTGATGCCACAACGTTGAAGGGTGAATGCAAAGGGTGGCTTGAGGTTGAAAGGGGAGAGAAGGAAAGAGTTTGGATTTTGACCATGGCTTTTTCTCAAAAATACCCTCCTATCTTTCCTAGTGGAACAAGAAAATGAATTAGCACAGAGATAGGGGTAAAGGAGTTGGATGATGGATGGTACTTACAGAAAACTGAAGGCAGTGCCCTGTAACTATCATGTCTGAATGCTACCAAAGAGCATAGGTTTTCAGCATTTTCCTAAGGTCCTCCCCAGTTAGCCAGCAGAAAATTGAGGCAGACAGAGAGGTCTCATCCAGGGCCATTGGAGAAGACATCCCACCTTCTGCTGCTCCAACTGCTGCAAGGATCCCTGTGCCCACTCCCATGGCTTGGTGCATCTATCGGGCTCCCACCACCACTCAGTTCTCCCCATCCATGGGCTGCAATAAATGACTGGAGTCCTTGCAGGTCTTCCCTGCCACCCTTTCCCAGACTGGGGGGGGGGGGGCAGACCAGCATTGCCCACCCACCATGGCATCTCATGGCATGGGGTGGGCTGGCAGGTTGTCCAAAGCTCTTGCACACAGGCTCCTTCCCGGTAGATTACCTGAGATCTCTGCTTCCCATTTTGGGTGGCGGGAAGGAGCCAGCAGATGCTGTCTGTCCCCCACCACGCCCCAGTCCCTTCCCTGCTGAGGCCTCTCGTTAATAAAGAGGCATAATTGGGAGCCCTCCCTCCGTCCTGTCTGGTGTGAGGCCATTTGTGTGCTAGAGAAGGGGTAGATCCAGCACTGGGGAGGGGGGTTGGCATTGGGGAAGAGAGGGAGGGAAAACTCTTTTGTTTGTTCAAGTAATTTAGGCCTCAGATGTTTGAGGGTTTTTTGTGTTTGGTTTTTTTTTTTTGTTTGTTTGGTTTTTTGGTTTTGGTTTTTTGTTTTTTTAAAAGCAAGCTTGATCAGTGATGGTAAAGGTGTGCTCCAAGAACATAAAAATATCTCAACAGCAGAGGGAACAAAGCACAATAAAGAAGTGTGGATTTAAGCATTTTATTTCTTAGGTTTGTCAGGAGAGATGTGAAGCATTAAAAAAAACCCCAACAAACTAACAAAAAAACCCCAAACAAACAAAAAAACAAACCCAAAGTAAAATCACTTCACCAAGATCTCTGCATCCCAGCACTGTATCCAGTTGTGAAGGACTAAAATCGTCAATTCCTGGGTGTTGCTACTGGGTGTTTGTTTTGTGTTCACTTAGCTGGCTGAAATGAAGCATTGGAGAGTTATTGGTTTTTGCTGCCAATGAATTTTGCTTCTGCTTTATATGCACTAGCACATTGCTTTTGGAGTTGAAACTTTCTGCTATATGTGTGCTGTAACACTTTGGCTTTGGTGTCAAGACTGCAGCTCTCCTATGCATCCCCGTTTCCCATCATTCCCTTTAGATAGCTTTTTTTTTTTTATTAATTGGAATGGAAAATAAAAGAAAAAAAAGCAAGTCTTCTGTTCCTTTAGGTTCAGTAAAATTCACCTTTAAACCTTGTTGTGGGGCCTAAATTAAGTTAAAAGCATTTGCTCCGTGATGGGTAGGCTTTGCTGTTGAAACTTTTGTGTTTCAACTGTGTGAAAGTTGTGGAAAAATGCATGTGGGATAGACAGAATTTATTATTTTTTAAGGTAGAGAATAGGGTAATGGTGTGAAAGAATGAATTAGTTATGGCAAATCTTGTTGGTGTCCATTGTAAGCAGAGAAGTAGAGACATATGGGAGCAGTTGCAAAATTATTCCTTGTTTATTCAGCTTCATAACTGAAGCAGATTTTTTTGCATAGCATTATATATTTGGCAACTGGAGGGGTGTGGAAGGTGTGTATATATGCAGCAAAAAGGGGGGAAGGGGGAACACCATATTGGTATTCCATTAAAACTGATGCTTGGTGCTTTGTTTGTCAGGTTTTGGCAAGGCTTTTTGCTTTGAAAGCCATTCAGAGAGGATCAGAGCAGACAGCAGGGAGATCCTGATTGTGTTATTTTTGGACATTCCCATTGAAAGTCTCAGATTGTTGTCCTTTTCGTAGAATCATAGAGTAGTTAGGGTTGGAAAGGACCTTAAGATCATCTAGTTCCAACCCCCCTGCCATGGGCAGGGACGCCTCACACTAGACCATGTCGCCCAAGGCTCTGTCCAACTTGGCCTTGAACACTGCCAGGGATGGAGCATTCACAACTTCCTTGGGTAACCTGTTCCAGTGCCTCACCACCCTCACAATAAAGAACTTCTTCCTTATATCTAACCTGAACTTCCCCTGTTTAAGTTTGAACCCATTACTGAGGAGAGAATACCACAGACCCTACACAATTCAATGTGAATCAAGCAGAAGCCATTTTATTGTTCTTTGCTATCCCTTTATATACAAAGTTTTCTATCCCTACATGCGCTAGTCACGCGCCTTTTGATTGGTAAAAGCCCTCTTGCACGAGGCAATCACGCGGCTTGGTAAGTGTCCTTATTGGTTCATCTAGTTCCTGGTGTTCCTCCCATGTATCCGACTGCAGATGTTTTCTTCCTCTTATCTTCTTCTTGGTATGCGGCTACGTGTTTAGAAGAGGGTCTCATATGGCTGGTTCATCATATGTCCATTGTCCTCTAAATACGACCCCACACATTACCCCTTGTCCTGTCACTGCAGTCCGTGATGAAGAGTCCCTCTCCAGCATCCTTGTAGGCCCCCTTCAGATACTGGAAGGCTGCTATGAGGTCTCCACGCAGCCTTCTCTTCTCCAGGCCGAACAGCCCCAATTTTCTCAGCCTGTCTTCATATGGGAGGTGCTCCAGCCCCCTTATCATCCTCATGGCCCTCCTCTGGACTTGCTCCAATGGTTTCATGTTGAGGACACTGGAACTGCACACAGTACTCCAAGTGGAGTCTCACGAGAGCAGAGCAGAGGGGCAGGATCACCTCCTTTGACCTGCTGGTCATGCTGCTTTTGATGCAGCCCTGTATATGGTTGGCTTTCTGGGCTGCGAGCACACACTGCTGGCTTGTGTTCAGTTTCTCATTGACCAACACCCCCAAGTCCTTCTCTGCAGGTGTGATCTGAATCACGTCTCTGTCCAACCTGTAGCAGTGCCTGGGGTTGCCCTGACCCCGGTGTAGGACCTTGCACTTGGCCTGGTTGAACTTCATTGGCCCACCTCACAAGCATGTTAAGGTCCCTCTGGATGGCATCCCTTCCTTCTAGCGTATCAACCAAACCACACAGCTTGGTGTCATCGGCAAACTTGTTGAGGGTGCACTCAATCCCACTGTCCATGTCACTGACAAAGATGTCGAACAGCGTCAGTCCTAACACTGACCCCTGAGGGCCAACACTTGTTACTGGTCTCCATTTGGACGTTGTGCCGTTGACCACAACTCTTTGCGTGTGGCCATCCAGCCAATTCTTTATCCACTGAGTGGTCCATCCATCAAATTGATGTCTCTCCAATTTAGAGACAAGGATGTTGTGCAGGACAGAGTCGAATGCCTTGCACAAGTCCAGGTAGATGACGTCAACTGCTTTGCCCCTATCCATCAGTTCCATAGCCCCATCATAGAAGGCCACCAAATTGGTCAGGCAGGATTTGCTCTTAGTGAAGCCATGTTGGCTGTCACCAACCACCTCATTTTTCCTGTGCCCTAGCATGGTTTCCAGGAGAATCTGCTCCATGATCCTGCCAGGCACAGAGGTGAGACTGAGTGGTCTGTAGTTCCCTGGGTCTTCCATTTTCCCTTTCTTGAAAATGGGAGTTATGTTTCCCTTTTTTCAGTCATCGGGAACTTCACCTGACTGCCATGATTTTTCAAATATGATGGACAGTGGCTTAGCAACTTCATTCACCAGCTCCCTCAGGACCTGTGGATGGATTTCATCAGGTCCCATGGACTTGTGCACATTCAGGTTCTTAAGATGATCTCGAACCTGATCCTCTCCTACAGTGGTCCTATGGTCTTCATTCTCAGAGTCCCTGCATTTGTCTTCCAAGACTTGAGTGTCCTGGCTAGAGCACTTGCTGGTGAAGACCGAGGCAAAGAAGTCATTAAGAACCTCAGCCTTCTCCAAATCCAGGGTAGTCAGTTCTCCCATTAGCTTCTGGACAGGGCCCACATTATCCCTAGTCCATCTTTTGTTAGCAACATACCTATAGAAGCCCTTCCTGTTATTCTCGACATCCCTGGCCAGACTCAATTCTAACTGGGCCTTAGCTTTCCTGACCTTAGCTTCCCCCCCCTTCCCCCACTCGTGTATGTTTTCTCTTTCTCCTTAACTTTCCTCTTTCCTTCTTGAGATTTTTTTTTTTTTTAAGCATATGTGTGTTTCTGATGATCCACGCTGTGGATATTTTATTTCTGTCTCCATAGATTTGGAAAAGTTTTTAGGGGGGGCTGTCTCCTCCTGAAGCAGTATGAGCGGCATCAGGAGGGCAAGTTGGGTAGGGGGAGGGAAGCCAGACTACCAGTTTGGTGTGTTCAGGTCAGTAGCAGCACACTTCCCTGGTAGATCAGCAGCTGTATTAAGCCCAGACAGCAAGTTTAGATTGAGGGTCTTCTTTGGTAAAACAACTTGAGTGACTTGCATGACACGTGCTTGTGCCCTCCAGCCTTTTAAAGCCACTATGGTGTAGAGGGCCAGCTGTAGATAGACTGGAAACCTGAACTATGCTCTGACTCTTCATGGTGGTCTTCCCATATCACTGGTGAGATTCATTGGTCTTAGGTGGCCTGGAAGGCTTTTGTTCTGCCATCATCTGTGCCCAGATTATGCTGGGGAGAACTTCATTGACTCATATTCCTGGCAGAAAAAGTTTTCCCAAGCAGTAATTTAGCTTCATATAACACCACTGGAAATGTCTGCAGTGCTTTTCATGTGGAAGTCTTCACCAAAGCCTTTCACAACCTTTGTGCAGGCAATCCATCAAAGCTGAGCCTAGTCCAATCAGTTAAAGCACTTGTCTAGCCCAGGTGTATCAGCAAGGATGTGCACACACAAAGAAGATGGGAGGTCTTAGCTGCAGTTGGTATCCTGAAGCTTATCCAGATGATTAAATCTATTAAACTAAGCTGGAAATCTCAAGGAAACAAGCTTTTTCATGCTGGTTTAGTCAGTGGTTATTCCCAGCTAGAAGCGGATATTTAAGTCCTCAAATCTTTACATCAGCTGATGTTAGAGATGCTTTTGCACAGGAAAGTGGTCTACAAGGACATGAAGCTTTGGCCTAGAAAAGTGAGCAAATGAATTTTCCAGGCTTTAGTTTAACTACTCCAACCCTTAAAGACAGTTGGGTGCAGGTTTTATTTGTTTGAGGTGATGATTCATGTTGTTTTTTAGATTGCTTGAACCTGTATACCCACATCTTCAGTTATCTAATTTTGTTCTTAATCAAATGAAAGCTCAGAAGTCTTTCACTTGCATTGTAGCACCTGAGTTTTAATGCTATAGCTTCAAGAGAGGTCTGCTCAGATGGTAGGGGGTGACCCAGGATGTGTGATGTCACTTGAAGTGCATTTCACTGTCTGGAATAAGCTACGGAGGGGAAAAAAACCCCAACAAACCAAACCTCACCTTCCTCTTGCTGTTACCTCTTGCTAGACGATGAACATCCTCTTGGCAGGATTTTTGCTTTGCAGCAGTGACTTTTGCACCTGCCTTATTAAAGTTTGGCAGCTCATTCTTGTTACCTACTGGATGAGCCTTCTGTTCAGAGGACCTAACTTCCCTTGCTCCTGGAGTGGCACGGCTGCTCTGCCTGGTGAGGGTTTCCCTTTGAGAGCTTCCAGCAATAAGGGTCTGGCATGTTGAGAAAGGAGCCAAGCAACAGTCTTGACAAAAGGCAAACTCAACCTACTATTTATGTAGTTACTTAAACATGATTTAACCTAAATAACGCATGCTGTGACTTGGCTGGGGAAGAGGGGGAAGGGGAGAAGAGGGACTTTTTTCTAATGAGCTGGGAGACAGCACAATTAATTACATATGAAGGACATAACAGACAGCAAACTGTCTACAGTAGAGAGAAACAAAATACTGATGTGAACAATTAAAGCGTCCATGTGACGGAAGGGTCAGCAATTTCTTATACAGCGGGCAGATGAGCACGGCCCCTGGAGAGTCATAGTAGATGCTCGGCTGAGCAGCTGGCTGGGGGGGAGGCCAGGTGGGCACAGGCTTTTGGGGTCCTCCACCATCAAAGTCAAGCATGCACTTCTGAGGCTAACAGGCTGTGCTCTGGGCATTATTCTCATCACGTGCTTTCGACAGCGGAACTGTAAGCTACTAATCTCAGGGAGGAGAGCGGTTGAGGCAGGAGAAGAAGAGCAAAGGCTCTGCAGGCAATTAGGTACCTGCCTCAGGATGCTGCTGGCCACATGGAGGAGAGCTGAGATGACAGAGGCCTGCCTTCCTTTTTTTTTTTCCTAATGTGTTAATTCTCATCATCATCTTTCAGATGTGGAAGTGTAAATCCCAGCTGCTGGTGATCAAATTCTTCAAGGGGCATGGTCAGATATTTGCTCCCCCCCCCCAAATTGCAATGGAGTCTGGCATAAGTTATTCGCCCCAACACTCCTTTCATCTTCCCTTCTCTGCCAGCCCATCCTGGGGTCAGCCCTTGGCTGTAAAGATTTGAAGGTAAAGGCCAGTGGATCAGCCTAGGAAAGGGCCAAAGGTTAAATGAGTGGGGCTAGCCACATGCAAAGGGCTATGACTGAAATATTTGCTGAATGCTGACAGTCAGTAGAATAGAGGCAGACAAGTGGCAAATTCCTGGTTTCTCCTCTAATTGACAAAGTATTTTTAGTGGTATTCAGGCAGGCTGCAAATCAAGACTCTGAGAAAGTCATCTAGGTGGGGAGGGAAAGACTTAAGTGGAAGCACCAATCCCACTAAATCTGTTTCCACAAACTTTGCACTTACGCTCCTGAAAATCCCTGGGGCCTGGTGCTTACATTTTGCTTGGTCATTTTTCCCGTGCAATTGCCACATCAAAATATCCCCCCTCTGAACTCAAAATGTCTCCCAAGCAGAATTTGACCCATTCCTGATGTTTTCGTGGCCACAGAAGTCTTGCTTTGCAAGTCTAGCTTCTTGCATGGAGGTACTATCATGTAAAATCTGGGTGTTGTGAGGATCCAGCTATCATCTGCTGGTCAGGAGGTGAATGAGCTGTTTCAGCAGATGATGTGGATGAGATTTGATAGTGTGTCAGTAAAACATGACAACTACTCAACCCTCAAGTATGTCCACTTGTAGTGTGGATAATACTCAGCTGTGTTTCAAGCCTGACTGATGCAGGATGCCTGTGTGCCCAGGCAGGGCTGTTACAGTCACTGTGAAAGCAAAGGGAGAGAAATTGTGTTTGGTGCATCACAGGTTGGCTGCACTGTGTCCTGCCTTGGCCCAGTCCTCTGGCATCCCTTGCTTGCTCTTGGATGTGGGTGGGAGGCTCCAGTGCACTTGGGAGAAGGAAATTCCAGCCTGATGTGACCAAAAGCAGTTAGTTGGCCTTTCACACACTGTTATCTTCCTCCAAGGGATGATTTAATCCTGCATATCCCCTCTGCCCTAAGCCTTCTGCCTCCCTTTTCCCCAAATACTCCTGATAATGTACTGAGAAGGTTTCAATTAAAATAATTTTCTTCTTAGAAATCTGCGGTTAAATAAGGAGCTGAGGTAGAAGGGGAAGAAAGACATAAAGAGAAGTAGTTCCTTGAGCCAAAAACCAGCATGAGGGTCAGCAGAGTTTCTTTTGCTTCTATATGCTCATGTCATAAAACTCAGAGACTGGCTTATAAGATGTTTTCTGGAGAATGCCATATCTGTGTAACCTTAAATCTTAAACTAACAATAGTGTGTGTGGCTTTAACATAGTAGAATAAACCAAACTGTTCTAACTTACTAACACGTAGAGAGAAAGGAATATTTGGCTGATGGGGGAAGGAACATCATGGGACTGATAACAACTAAGGAGACAGTAAATAAGACCAAGGATGCCAGCCTTCAAGATAGCAGAGTGGCACCCAGCATGGAGCGAGACTGGAACAGAACAGAAGCAAGGACATACCAACTGCTAACTTGGCACACTTGCAAGTGTGCGCAAGCACTGAGGTCATTCAGTAAACACAGTGAGGAAGACTATCGACAATCACCAAAGACCCCCACTCAGCAAGAAAGCACATGCATAATTAGGATGCAAATATTATAATTAGTTCCTGGAAAAGCTATGAATATGCATGAGTATGCTAAATATATAGCTGCTGTCGGCAAGTATCGGGCACGCTCACCTTTGCAAAATGATTTGCATGTGTGCCCAGCGCTGCAATAAAGAATGCCTGCTTTCTAAAACTCCAAATTGAGTCTTAGTTTTTCCGACTGACTTTTACGGTAACAGCTGCAGCAGAGGAAGGTTTTGGCAGGAGTATATCCTATTAGCGGCCAGCAAGTTGTGTTGCATTTGGACTCTTTAAGTCTTACGTGCTCCTTAAAGATACCCAAGAGGCAGTTGGGAGCTTTTTTTATAGTCAATATGGGCTTGGTTAAATCTTCAGCATTCATCAGCAGGTCCAAAACTTCGTTGTTAAGAAAAGGGAAAGAGAGCTTGCTTTGCTTTGTGGGTCATCTTCAAGTGAGGCATGCTGAGGTCTGTCAGGGTTCCTTTCTGCTGACCTTGCTTTACAGCTGGCCCTGGAAAGCGGGTGAGAGGGTTGGGGCGATACTGCTCCTGGAGCAAGGCAAGGGACAACTCTTTTCTAGCTTTATGGCTATGAAGCAGCTGGTGTGTTGGTTGCTCAGCACTGCAGATTTGTGCCTTGATTCAGAAGTGCTTTATTAGAAGCCCTGTGATGGGAGTAGGCACCACAGTCACCACCATACAGTGGGGAAACTGAGGCACTAACATGTCTCCCTCTGCATAATGTTTTGTGTCAGCATGAGCTGAAAGTCAAGCCCCCAGCTCATTCAGCCACCAAACCATCCTCCTACCTTTAAATCACAGGTCTGTCTTGACCTTCCCCTACCCCCCTCAGCCTCTGCTTGGGTTGCACAGGTGAGAACAAAGTGACACTTGTTTGCCTCATCCAAAGAGCTCACTTAAGCTGGTGCTTGTCTTGCCTCCCTTTTCAGTCCCAAAACAAAGTGTTGAAAGTGTTGTCCTGGGATGTAAAACATCCCATATATTCCCCAGGGACTGGATTTTTGTTTTCTGAGTGCAAGTGGCACTGAAATAAAAAAAGAGGTCAAAACTGCAGGATAAGGGAAACAATTCCCAGGTGCTGAAATTTGGAGACAGATGTGAGCACTCATCCTCTGTGCTTCTTGCAGGGCAAGGAACAAGGGAGCTTTAACTTCTCTAGCTGCAATCCCTAAAGAGCTGAAAAACCAGCAAGAGTATGAGAAGTCAATCAAAATCAGTTAAAAACTCCTCATTGTTTATTTGTCTTTAGGATGTTAAGAGGCCAGTAGTAGTAGACCAACAGGAAACTGTCTTGCAGCAAAGACCACAGTTCTCAGCTGTCACCCCTGTTCACCTCCAAAAGGGAAGTTTCTCCATTCTGTGTTCAGCAAGGGAGGTTTGGTTTTATTTAATCATTAATATTTTCAGCACATGTGCTGCATCATATTTGCATGAAGGTTTGAGGCTTAAACTCAAAGGGATTTGGACCTCAAAACCCAGGGGCATCCAGTATGCAAGCCAAGGAATCGGAAACATGGATTTGTGCTTAAATGAAATTATCAAGCCATTAAACTTCCTCTGTTTTGATCTCCTCCTTTGCAAATAAGGGATATGACAGCATAGATAAAGGAGGTAGTTCCTAAGGTCTACAAAGCATCTTGAAGCCCAAAGTGATATCTAAGCATCCTTTAATTTTATTTGGCCTGCTCTGGTTTCTAGTCAAAATGAGAGAAATACAAAAAGATCTTAAGTCAGTTACGCTTTTGTTGTTGTTTTTTTTGTTTCAATTTGAAGCCCCAAAAATGAAAGGGAGGGGGGGGCGCAAGAAGCAGCGAGACAAGAAATATAATCTGAAACTAAAAAGGAGACTTGAAGATGACCAAGTAGTTTCTAAAATAATACCCATAATGTCAACCTCTTTCAGTAGAGCTTTTTTTTGTGGAGAGAGCCAGATTGCTTTGGATATCAGTTTTCAGGGGAAACTGAGGCTCACAGCTGTATCCTGAGTTGCACAGGTTATTCTTGCATGACATCACTGGTGCAAAAAGCTTAAATTTCCATGCTAGTGCTTTATCCTCCAGGCCATAATGTTTCTCCAGGGTTGTCTACTCAGTTGCTCAGGATTTTATATTGAGAAGAACCAGCTTCTGACCAGATGTTTAGAAATTTGCCCTGTTCACAAAGCAAATTTATATTTTTTTTTTTTCCCCTCCCTGTATGTGGAGGGTTTCTGGTCCTCAATGGCTCATTTCTCTGGAAGAGGTTAAAAGAGCCTCCTGCCAGCCCCATGACAGAGTTTCAGTGAAGAAGTGATCAAAACCAACTGGGTCTGGGTAAATGTCTTGTTTGGGTGTTTGTAATCTGATTCATCTTGATTTTTATCTTCTTAAATGAGTGGGTGGGAGGGATGGCTGATAACAGTTCAAAGAAATGCAGTTCCTAGCATCTGGGGCTGAAAGGAGGGATAGCATTTTACAGTAAGGGCTATCAACATCACAGCATTCAGTTGCTTGCCCTGTTGATACATCAACATTTTGCAACTGGGATAGCAGCTCAGATTGTTCCTGCTTCCTACAAGACACTTTGCATGTTTGTAATATTTTAGGAATTACAGATATACTTCATCCTTCCCCCACTGACTTTACTTGTTACCACTCAGGCAAATATGATAAGGGAGCCTAGGTGAAAGTGAACATCAAATGTTAAAAAGATGGTGAAATAACATTGGTGGGAGTTGAAGAAAAGGAAAAGTTTGGTAAACTTTCATAAGTTTGGTTGGAAAGGTCTCCCTCAAACTATGAACAAAAATAAAGTTGTCCTTGCCTCCCCCAAAAATGTAATTCTTTTTGTCAAAGAATGAAAATGTGCAGAAATTAAAGTGTTGTTCTGGTTTCAGACAGCCACAGAAAAATCTACATTGCCTTTAGGGAATTTAAATGAAAATAAACATGCTTTTTCTGGCCACATTTGGCTAGATAGGAGAGATTATTGGGCTTTTTTTTTTTTTTTTAATTTTAAACTGACACCATTATTAAACTAAGTCCAAACTGAAGATTTATAAGCATCCAAGTTCTTCCCCCTGGATTAATTTAGGCCTTTGAAACTCCAGGCAGGCCAGGGAGGAGGCTGGCTCTGGCAGGCAGGAGCCAGAGCTGCCACCACACTGCCCTCATCCTGCTGCTCAGCCTGGGCTGCCCCTGGCCTCTGCTGGGAATTAAGGGGCTTTCAGTTGTGCTTTGTCTCCTTTGCCATAAATTAAGCTGTCTCTGGCTGCTGGCTATCTCCTCATGCTCACCACAGCCTTGCCTATTACCACTCTGATTCCTGTAACTTTAGGTCCAGCTCTTGCAGGAGCATGAAGGCACAGGCTTAGGTCCAGTCTTAAATAGTGGATTTGTGGCCCACTGTGACTCAAACCCTTCGGGGTTTTTGAATTTCCAACCTGGGTGCTGAGACAGCTGATATGAGGAGCTGGGGAAGGCAAATGGCCTTAAAGCACTGCTAAGGGTGAGAACCTAATGAGAACCACCAAAACAAGCATTGTGGCCTTGCACCAACACCCATCCACTTCATGGCTGGGAGATGTGGGACTCTCAGGATGGAGAGGCTCAAGTCTTCAGCCTGCTCTTAGATCTTTGACTCTTCATACTAGTGATGTGGTTGGTTTCCTTGGCCAACAAGTGTCAACATGCCACAATAGTCCCTGAGTGTGTTCCCCCTCTTGCTGGCATGGTTAGGCATGATACAGCACTGAGGAAGTGCTCTTCTTTAAAGGTAACAAAAGTCCTTTGGCCTTTGTGAAGCCAAGATGGGCAAACACAATCCCTTGAGTGTCTTGTACCTGCTGGAGGTTGAATTATCTGGATATTGATGGATGCAGTATGCCTGGATTAGTCCAATATTTGGATGGGAAAGCTTTTAAAGGCCTTAGGTTCTGTTGGCATAAGTCAAGGAGTCATGGTTGAACACCTTGGGTATGCTAGATAAGAGATGATCCTAATATTGGTTTGAAAAACCTCTCCTGCCCATTGGAGAAGTTCTATAAAGAAAAGGTTTCTTACCCTTAAACATGGGAGGAGATAAAGAAGCACAGAGAGTTAAAGGGACTTTCCAAATACAAAAAACTCACAGAGGGAAAACAAATTGAGGACCCCAAAATTTCTCACCATCACACCACGTGCAGTCATGAGAGGACAGCATCTTCCCAGAGGCCAACATGCAAATGCAAAGTATTTCAGAACCTCGCTATGGAAAGTGGAGATGTGAAATGGTATTTATGGAGTGGCTTGGAGCTTAAAAGCTCCAGTCAGAGATGTGAAAGATGGTATCTGCTGCTTCTTGACCTGCTGAAGATGTGTCATGGTTTAAGCCCAGCCGGTAACTTGGAACCACACAGCAGCTCGCTCGCTCCCCCCCCTTCTTCCTCCCCCTGCTCCCGGAGGGATGGGGAGGAGAAGCAAAAGAATGTAACTCCTATGGGTTGAGATAAGAGCAGTCCAGTAACTAAGCATAAGGTATAATACAAAACCACTACTACCACCACTAATAATAATAATGATAAGGGAAATAACAAGGGGAGAGGATACAATTGCTCACCACCCGCCGACCGATACCCAGCCCGACCCGAGCAGCAATCTGGGCCTTCCGGGTAACTCCTGCTGTTTTATATACTGGGCATGACGTGCCATGGTATGGAATACCCCTTTGGCCAGTTTGGGTCAGGTGTCCTGTCTCTGCTTCCTCCCGGCTTCCCCTCCTCCCTGGCAGAGCATGAGACTGAGAAAGTCCTTGATCGGAGTAAACATTACTTAGCAACAACTAAAAACATCGGTGTTATCACCATTGTTCCCAGGATGAAAGTCAAAACCACAGCACTGTACCAGCTACTAAGAAGGAGAAAAATGACTGCTATAGCTGAACCCAGGACAGTATCCACCCCTTATTCCATACCATTCATGTCATGCTCAGATCCCACATCTCTCAACACACCATCGCCCCTGTCCCATATATACACATATATATACACCCACACCCACACACAAAGAGAAAGATATCATTCCCTAGTCCATGGAACAATCCCTATAAAATTGCTATATTCATCCAGTCCATGATGTCAGGCTCCATCTCTTGTAATAGTCTTTCAGGGCAGGAGGGACGGTGTGTAGTGTTGGGTTGTTGCCTGCTGATGATACCGCCAAACTCGTCTGGTCACTGCTGAGCTCATCTTGTTTTGTCAAAATTCATTCTTTGTTGGCGTGATGATCAGAGGGAAGTCAGGGTCAGTTGCGGGTGACGTGAGGATATCTAGCTGGTGGGCTATAAAAGTGTTATAGAGCAGGCAACAGCATACAATTGAGTTCGTTGGCTGTTTCCCCCAAAATTAAATCCCATTGAGGTACACACCGGACTTCCCCATCTTCCCTCATTACCCACCAAGTATATCCAGGTCCCTGAGCAAAAGCAACCCCACAAGTGTGTTTGCCTTTACCTGAAGCAGGAATAACCCAGACTGGCTTCCCCAACAAATTCTTTATGTGCACCACAGGAACTTTATCCCCCTCTACAGTACGTAAAAGTTCTGATTGGGCCAGGCCAGCCCTGTTGGCAGATCCCCCAGTGTTGACCAACCAGGTGGATTTTGGTAAATGGGTATCCCAATGTTTGAAAGTCCCACCACCCATTGCTCTCAGGGTAGTTTTTAAGAGCCCATTGTACCATTCGATTTTCCCAGAGGCTGGTGCATGGTAGGGGATGTGATATACCCACTCAATGCCATGCTCTTTGGCCCAAGTGTCTATGAGGTTGTTCCGGAAATGAGTCCCATTGTCTGACTCAATTCTCTCTGGGGTGCCGTGTCGCCACAAGACTTGTTTCTCAAGGCCCAGGATAGTGTTCCGGGCAGTGGCGTGGGACACAGCATATGTTTCCAGCCATCCGGTGGTTGCTTCCACCATGGTAAGCACATAGTGCTTGCCTTGGCGGGTCGGTGGGAGTGTGATATAGTCAATCTGCCAGGCCTCCCCATACTTGTACTTCAGCCATCATCCTCCATACCAGAGAGGCTTTAACTGCTTGGATTGCTTAATTGCAGCACATGTTTCACATTCGTGAATAACCTGGGCAATAGTGTCCATCGTTAAGTCCACCCCTCGATCACGAGCCCATCTATATGTTGCATCTCTGCCTTGATGGCCTGAGGTGTCATGGACCCAGCGGGCTAAAAATAATTCACCCTTATGTTGCCAATCCAAGTCCATCTGAGCCACTTCATTCTTAGGAGCTTTATCCACTTCCTGGTTGTTCTGGTGTTCCTCAGTGGCCCGACTCTTGGGTACATGAGCATCTACGTGGCGTACCTTCACCACCAGGTTCTGCACCCAGGCAGCGATATCTTGCCACAGTGCAGCAACCCAGATGGGTTTACTTCTGCGTTGCCAGTTGCTCTGCTTCCATTGCTGCAACCACCCCCACAGGGCATTTGCCACCATCCATGAGTCAGTCTAGAGATAAAGTACTGGCCATTTTTCTCGTTCAGCAATGTCCAAGGCCAGCTGGATGGCTTTCACCTCTGCAAACTGACTCGATTCACCCTCTCCTTCAGCAGTTTCTGCAACTTGTCCCAGGGGACTCCACACAGCTGCCTTCCATCTCCGATGCTTTCCCACAATATGGCAGGACCCATCAATAAACAAGGCATATTGCTTTTCACTCTCTGACAGTCCATTATATGGTGGGGCCTCTTCAGCATGCATCACTTCCTCCTCTGGTGACATTCGAAAATCTTTGCCCTCTGGCCAGTCCATGATGACATCTAGAATTCCTGGATGACTGGGATTTCCTATTCCAGCTCATTGTGTAATGAGTGCGGCCCACTTACTCCATGTAGCATCGGTTGCATGATATGTAGAGGAGACCCTGCCTTTGAACATCCAGCCCTGCACAGGCAACCGGGGTGCCAGGAGGAGCTGTGCTTCAGTTCCAATCACTTCTGAAGCAGCTTGAACCCCTTCATAGGCTGCCAGTATCTCTTTTTCAGTGGGAGTATAGCTGGCCTCAGATCCTCTCTATCCCCAGGTCCAAAAGCCAAGGGGTCGACCTTGAGTCTCCCCTGGAGCTTTCTGCCAGAGGCTCCAGGTAGGACCATTCTCCCCAGCTGCGGTATAGAGCACATTTTTCACATCTGGCCCGGTCCGGCCTGGTCCGAGGGCTACTGCATGAACTATTTCTCGTTTAATTTGTTCAAAGGATTGTTGTTGCTCAGGGCCCCATTTGAAATCATTCTTCTTCCGGGTCACGTGGTAGAGAGGGCTTACAATCAGACTGTAATTTGGGATGTGCATTCTCCAGAACCCCACAACACCTAAGAAAGCTTGTGTTTCTTTCTTGTTAGTTGGTGGAGACATTGCTGTTATCTTGTTGATCACACCTGTGGAGATCTGGCGACATCCATCTTGCCATTTTATTCCCAAAAATTGAATCTCCTGTGCAGGTCCCTTGACCTTATTCCGTTTCATGGCAAAACCGGCCTTCAGCAGGATTTGGATTATGTTCCTCCCTTTCTCGAAAACTTCTTCCGCTGTATCGCCCCACACGATGATGTCATCAATGTATTGCAGGTGTTCTGGAGCTTGCCCCTGTTCCAGTGCAGTCTGGATCAATCCATGGCAGATGGTAGGGCTGTGTTTCCACCCCTGGTGCAGTCGGTTCCAAGTGTACTGGACGCCCCTCCAAGAGAAAGCAAAGTGTGGCCTGCATTCTGCTGCCAAAGGGATTGAGAAAAATGCATTGGCAATATCAACTGTGGCATACCACTTGGCTGCCTTTGACTCCAGTTCATATTGAAGTTCTAGCATGTCCGGTACGGCAGCACTCAATGGTGGTGTGACTTCATTCAGGCCATGATAGTCTACTGTTAGTCTCCACTCTCCATTAGACTTTCACACTGGCCATATGGGGCTATTAAAGGGTGAGCGGGTCCTGCTGATCACTCCTTGGCTCTCCAGTCTGCGGATCAGCTTATGGATGGGAATCAGGGAGTCTCGGTGCGATATTTCTGCCGGTGCACTTTTGTGGTCGCAATTGGCACTTGTTGTTCTTCGACCTTCAGCAACCCCACAACAGAAGGATCCTCTGAGAGACCGGGCAAGGTGGACAGCTGCTTAATTTCCTCTGTCTCCAAGGCAGCGATACCAAAAGCCCATCTATACCCTTTTGGGTCTTTGAAGTACCCTCTCCTGAGATAGTCTATGCCAAGGATGCATGGAGCCCCTGGACCAGTCACAATGGGGTGCTTTTTCCACTTCCTCCCAGTCAGGCTGGTTTCAGCCTCCAGTACAGTCAACTCTTGGGATCCTCCTCTCACTCCAGAAATATAAATGGGTTCCACCCCTTGATACTTTGACGGCATCAGGGTACACTGTGCAGCAGTATCTACTAGAGCCTTATACTTCTGTGGGACTGATGTGCCAGGCCATCTGATCCACACAGTCCAGTAAACCTGATTGTCCCTCTCCTCCACCTGGCTGGAGGCAGGGCCCCTCTAATACCAATCACAAGATTGTCCACTTTTGTCTCGTAGAAAGGGATTAGTATTCCTTATCACAGGAGCTGGAGTAAAATCAGCTCTTCCACTCCATCTGGGAAACTGCTCACCAGAGACTGGAGCAGCAGCTTTCCTGGGAGGATCATCCTTGACCATTGTTCTCCTCTTCAGTTCATGCACCCATTGCTCCAGAACTGAGGTAGGTTTTCCATCCCACTTTCTCATGTCTTCTCCGTGATCCCGCCGGTAAAACCATAGGGTGGCCCGTGGCGTGTACCTCCTATATTTTCTCTCTCCAAGCAGTAGGGCATCTTCTGTTAATAGCTGAGGCATGGGTTGGTACACGTGGGGAGCTGGATAGATTGGATAAATTGTCTCTCAATTGTTTGAACTCCTGGGACAGTTTTTCCACAGCTGAAATGATGGAAGGGATGAGATTGTCTTCGAACTCTCGGAGTTGACGAATCAGTTAACCCACTGTTGGTGATATTCCGTCATTCCAGGTCATTGATGCCCATGAGTGGGCATATGATGATGGTGCACTCCATGAAAGTTTCTGCCACATGGGTCGTGTACATTCAACTTCATCTGGATCTGCGGATATATTCCTGGCATCCTGCCTACGATAGATCATCTCTAGAATGGCTGATTACCTCAGGGACTGGATGCCTTTCTCTATCGTGGTCCAGTTGGCTGAGCTACTCCTAATATCGTCCTTGTAGGGAAACCTTTCCTTCACAGCTGCCAAGAGCTGCCTCCAAAGGCTGAGGGCTCTCTTGTCTTTTGCATTCGCTTTGTCAATTCCTCCTTCCCTAGCAAGTGATCCCAGCTGCTTGGCTTCCCTACCTTCTAGTTCTTGACTGTCGGCCCCATTGTCCCAGCATTGGAGCAACCAGGTGACAATGTGCTCCCCTGGAAGATGGCCGAAATCTTTTCGCATATTCCGCAGCTCGGTCGATGTTCGGGGTCGAGAAGTCACCTCTTCTTCGTCTTCCTCTTCCTCTTATCCACGTAGTAGTAATTCTTGTTCAGATCCTCTTCCCTGTAGTAGTTGCATTGGGTCTTCATCTTTCTTCACTGCAGGGGTTGCTCTTTGTGCCTCTCTTTTGATTTTGCTTACAGGGGCTACTGATATTGTCACAGATTGGCCATTTGGTTTAGCTGCAGTGTTTATCACTGTGGTTGGAGTGGCTGCAGTGTCTGCCACTAGGGTTGGAATGGCTGCAGCGTCTGCCACTAGGGTTGGAATGGCTGCAGTGTCTGTTGCCGGGATTGGTGAAGCTGTTGTGGTTGGGGGTTGAGTAACACCAACAGCTGCATTGTCTATTGCTGTCGGGGTTTGAGTAGCTACTGTGCTTGTCACTGGGGTTGGTGTAGCTGCTGTGCTTGGAGTTGGCATAGCTGCGTTGTCTGTTGCTTTGCCATCAGATCCAGAGACATCTTTTTCTCTTTGAAGGTGGTGGATAGTGTTGAGCAGGGCTCTGTAGGCATAGGCCAAGCCCCAGCACGTTGCAGCGAGTTGTCCCTCTCTGGTATAACCAGGACGACAGCACACCTTGTTTAAGTAAGTGTTTTACTAGTTTTTCTGGATGTTGCACTTGTTCAGTGGTGAAGTTCCAAAGCACTGGAGGGGCCCACTGGCCTAGATACTTGCCCATACTGTCCCACACACCCTGCCACTCATGACTGTCCAGCCTCAGGGAAAATCTCCTGGTGGTCCTCCTATATCGTCATCTAACCCTAGACCAGATTTGAACCCGATACTGCTTAACTTTCGAGATCAGACAAAATAGGATGTTCCCAGGGTGGGATTGCCATGGGTAAAAACCACTCCATATGTGTGCCAACATGCTGATCCCCAGCACAATCAGCAGGCAGGTCTCAATGTTATTCAAAGGCCATCCAAAACCTTCAGAACTCTCAAATGCTATTGTAAATAGCCTGGTGGGGGAGCGGGGGGTGTAAGGGAATGCCTCCTTCGTAGATTGACCCTCTGAGGAGAAAAGAAAAGATATGCAATTGCTAAAAAATTTCATTTTATACATCCCAAAGTATAGAGGTGATGGCCGTGCTGGGAGCGCAAGCCAGACCAGTTTCATGATCAGTGAATCTATTGCATTACAAGTCATTACCATGAAGTACAGTGAAAGAAGAACCTTTGCCCAGGCCCCCCAGCTGATAAACACTAAAACAGCAAATACTGGCTGTAAGTAAGGTTCGACATGCTGAAACTCTGAGATCAAGTGCAACAACTCTGAGAGCAAATAAATCACCATTGTGACGAGTAGTAACAATGAATGCTTATCACAAATATGATTAGACACACTCCGGTCAGATCTGTCATTATCTCAACCCTTCGTGCCCCACGTTGGGCACCACAAAGAAGTGTCCTGGCTTGAGCCCAGCGGGTAACTCGGAACCACACAGCCACTCGCTCACTCCCCCCCCCCCTTCTTCCTCCCCCTGCTCCCGGAGGGATGGGAAGGAGAATCTGAAGAATGTAACTCCCACGGGTTGAGATAAGAGCAGTCCAGTAACTAAGCCTAAGGTCTAATACAAAACCACTACTACTACCACCAATAATAATAATGATAAGGGAAATAACAAGGGGAGAGGATACAATTGTTCACCACCCGCCCACCAGTACCCAGCCTGACCCAAGCAGCGATCTAGCCTTCTGGGTAGCTCCCCCCCGTTTATGTACTGGGCAGGACATGCTGTGGTATGGAATACCCCTTTGGCTAGTTTGGGTCAGGTGTCCTGTCTCTGCTTCCTCCCGGCTTCCCCTCCTCCCTGGCAAAGCATGAGACTGAGAAAGTCCTTGGTCAGAATAAACATTACTTAGCAACAACTAAAAACATCGGTGTTATCAGTTGTGTTCCCAGGCTGAAAGTTAAAAACACAGCCCTGCACCAGCTACTAAGAAGGAGAAATATGACTGCTATAGCTGAACCCAGGACAAGATGCCATCCATTTTCAGGTGGGCATGTCAGGGCATCTGCTGGTGCTTTCACTGCCAACTATAAAATGGGGAGCATCCTCATTCTCTTCACAGGATGAGTTGTTTGGTTTTTTGGGAAGCTCAGACCCTGGGGGTGTGTGCAGTGTTCAGGAGTCAGCTTGTATGCCATTAGCTCAGTGTTGGTTTCTCCCAGCTCCCACATCTCAAAACAAAACCACAAAATAACCCACCCCCCATCCCCCTTCCCAGTTTTCCGTACTGCACCCCCTTTCTGTTGACTTTCTTGCAGTTCATTGTTATCCCCAACTGGGGGATTCTGATTTAATGGTGCATTGGCCAGATAGCACTTGACACTATTCCCTTTTCCTTCAGTCCTGTTTCCATAATGTAAGATGATCTTTAGCAAGTCCCCTTTTATTTAAAAGAAAATCTAGGTGGAGGAATCGGGTTGTTTGCTGTCTCCATGTGCTTTTCTGTTCACTGGAACATCTTCCCATTGTAGTAGCATCAAATGTAAAGACTGAGGAACTTGACCTGGCAAGTGCCAGCTCTTGGGAATGCAAATGTTCAGCTGTAGGAAATATCTCTGTTGCAGTGATGCTGTGGAAGCAATTAGGTAGAGGATAACGGATGGGTCACTAAGATAGGAGGGAATGACTCCACATGGTGCATTGTGGTGAGATCATAAACCACAAGAGTGGAGCGTGGATGGGCTGATGATGTCAGCCGAAACCTGTGGTGGACCTGCAGCAGCGTTAAAGTCAGAAATACTGCCGCGTTTTGGTTTTAGGTGCACTTCTGGTTTGTTTCCACTGTCAGAAAGTATTTTGCATTCACAAAACATTTCTTCCTTTCTAAAGGCTGCAAGTAGTCTGCTTGGATGGGGAAAGAGTCATTCTGTATTACTAGGAACCACAAGCCCAACTTCTGGAAAAATCAATGCAGCCTTTGCTTTGGGGCACCTGTTGCCACTCTTTCTGCATGTTACCTACCTACATGTGCAGATGCAGTTGTAGGAAAATGGGAAGCCTAAGATAGGCGATGCTCATTTTGCTCAGTGGTTGCAAGTAGAGGAATGATCATACATGAAAACATTCAACCTGCTAAATTTTGCTGTGTTGTAGACTCAAGCTGCAATGGGAAAACACAAGAGTGAATCAGAAGGTACTGTCTTCATGCTGGATTGTCTCTTCTCCGTGTTTGTGAAGGACTCAGGTGTAGGTGCATGGCTAATGGAAGGGCTCTTTCCCTAATGGTCTGTGCAGCAACACCTTTCCTTCTGGGAAGCATCAGGGGCTTCTCTGTGCCTGCACGCAACCCCTGCTGCCTCAGAAAGAGGAGGTCTGCTCTTCCTCCCCAGCTGTCTCTCCCTGCAGGAGCTTTCCCACCATGATCTCATGGACCTCTAATGGTAATTATCATTGTCTCATGGCTCAGTGGTGTCTGCCTTGAGACGAACCAACTGTAGAGCTTTTGATACCTATCTCAGCATGAGGCATGTGTTTTCACTCACACGCTTCTGTGCTACTCACCTTTTGCACTCTGCAGACAAACATGAGCTGAATTCTGCTCCCATTTGTTGGAGGTAAATATGTGCAAAGCTAGGTAATAGGACTGGAATGCAATTTAATTCCTTATCAGCACATAGGCCAGCACCTGTATGCAATGTCTCATTGAAAATTAAAAAAAGAAAAAGCAGTAAAAGGTGTTGAAAAAGCAGTTTTCTTACCCCCTTTTCATTCTGCTGTATAAATGGCTTTGTAGCTGTCCTTATTAGAAAACTATTTTTCAGGTTAATCTATTTTATTTTTTTTAAATCTTGAAGTTTTCATTTCAGCTTGAAAAACAAATATAATTTTTGTTATTCCCACAGCTCTGCTCCCAGACTTTCTCCCCACCCTGGCACAAATGTTTAGTGATGGTGAGCCATGCAGTTTCTTGAGCTACCTCTCTTTTCTTTCCTTTATTTAATTAAAAAAAAAAAAAAAATAAATCTTTGAATCTTTGCACTCAGCACCTTGCAGGCCTTTTTTCTTTCCTTTCCTTTCCTCTGGTTTTGCAGGGTCAGGAGCTCTAGAAATTAGTGTGCATCAAAACCAGGGCAGACCTGCAACTCCCCACACACCCAGTCACATCTCCTTGCTCTTCTGCCTGTGTTGCTGTATAAAAAATAAGGTGATTTGTAAAGTTAAGGAAAACCTCAGCCCAGCAGCACAGTCGTCATGCTCTGAAGAATCTGTTGGGGTTTTCTTCTCCAGCCTGGTTCAGGAGCTGAGGATCTCCTTTTGTCTCCTGGCTGGAGCATGGTGCACATGAGCTGATCTCTCTGAACAGGTTAAATAAACAAATAAACAGGACTGTGTTTGGGTTAATTGTCACTGGTTCTGCTGATCTCCATTACTGATCTATCTGGGAGCCTGGTCAAGGAGCAGATGCTAGAGACAGCATCATCACCTTCCTCCTCATCCTCATTGTGTCTGGCTTTATCCTTCTTCTTCTTCTCCCCCCCCCCCCTCCCCACCCCATTTGTTTGTTTTTTTTCCTTTTGGCTGAGCAAATAGGCCAGATGGCAGTGAGGGGAACAGACAAGTGAGCCATGGCGTATGAGCAGCCTGTTTAATTTCGACTCCTGTTTGGAAGTAGCTTGCAGGGAGATAAGTTACAAAAGCAGAAGAAGAGGAGGAGTGTGTGTTGGAGGAGAGGGGCAGAAGGAAGGGGAGACCATTTTTGGGATGAAGCAGCCCAGCCGAGGGAGTCCAGGGCGCAGGGGACTGAAGCCCTGGCTACATTCCTGACAAAAAGCAGTAAATTAGCTGTTTCTGTGTCAGTTTGTGCAGGAAGTCGTCAGCTGCACATGGGGAGGAAAGATGGAGATGTCTGTCTTCAAATGAGGAGGAGGACATGTCTCCGATTTCTACCTTGACTACCCTTGCCCAGGCAAGCTCCAGCCAGTCTTAGGAGCTGGGATGCAGAGACATTTGCCCAGCTGCAGAAGAGGAATCATGTTGCCCAAGATGATTTTTATCTGTGCATATGATTGTGTATATTTTGGTCATACTTTATTATGGGTATCAACGTGAGATCATTCACTGTAGACTTCTTTGAAGCAAAAGGCATGACTTTAAAAGTTTTGTAACAAAACTAAGTAAAAAGTTGACACAAAACATGAAAAGCAGCTTAGTAATAATGTAGTTTACAGCTATTCCCCTTTCCCCTTCCCTTTTAGCATTCATTTTTCTCTCTTCTGTTTTGGTTTTTGGATTCAATATGTTAGCTATCAACTTCTTGCTATCTATTCACATTGTTCATGCATTTTGGATTTATCTGACTGAGACCAAAGAGGGTCTTGCCTTGAATGATTTAGAAAAAAAATTAGAGTCAATTGCACTAAATTATATATATGTGAGGCTTCCTGGCTTCATTTTGATGAACTGGGACTTTGGGAGACAGTGAGGAAGGGTAGGTGTGTTTTTCTTAGTTTTTATAAATGTGTTGATTTTGCATCCAAACTTCATTGAAATGTAGTTAAAAATGCCCACACAATTTAATAACTTGAGAAGTTTTATTCCTGTTGATGCTCAATGAGATTTGGGGTTCCTTGGTACAGGCTCTCATCTCCTTCACCCCAAAGGCATTTTTAAAAATTAGCTCTGGAAATCTCAAGCCCTGTTGTCAGGATGCAGACGATCTGGGACCATGGTTGCACTGTATGCCCGAACAAAGAACTTTTTATATGAACATTAATTCCACAGAGAAGTTTTTATTCACCAGAGAGTCTATGGAGAAATGTTTATGCATCGCTGGCTTGGTGGAACAGAATTTTAACTTCTAGCTCAGGCATTCCTCCACTGATTAGTTTTAACATGAAGTAGAAACACAAGGCTGTGATTTATTGGTGAAATATTTAAGATAGGTTGTTAAATTATTGAAATAGCAGAGTTTAAAGCAGGCAAAGAAGGAAAAAAACCCAACCAACCAAACAAAAAAGGCAGCTCATCCAAATAAGAGCTTGGTTTTCCTGAATTTGAAAAATGTGTGTTTGGACTTGCTAGATATCTGAAACAAAAAGTGCTATTTCAGTGCGAAGATAAACATATTTTAAAATTAAAGATTTCGACCTTATTATCCTCCCAGCAAACTTAACCTCCATCTGATCCCTGCAGACTCTGTTTCATCCACAGTGCTAGGAATTGTTGCAGCCCTCCATTGTTTCCTACCACTCATCTACCACATCTTTGGGCACTCACCCAGCCTGGCTTTAGTTTTCTTCTTTCTATGAATGCTAATTGAGAGGCTTTTTGCCTTACTGTTGATAAACCGGGCGGGGATTTCTCCAGTCTTCATGCCTGGGGTTCGAATATCACTTCATCTTGTCTTTCATATAGAGTTGATCTTCGATCCTACCTTGAGCTGGAGAAAAAGCTTGTTGAATCTGCTATACTTGTCTTTGCCCAGTTGCCCTCTGGCATCTGCATAATATTATCACAAGGTAAAAATAGGAGGAGATAGGGATCATGCTCATGGTCTCTAAGGACTCCAGAGTTGTGGCAATAATAGTGTAGACTAGTGAAGTAAAGGGTGAATAAAGCATAAAGGTTTGGGGTTTTTTTGGAGCCCTAACACTAATTTCCCCATTTTTTTTGAGAATAAAATGTGTTGGAATTGCTGCATCCTAAGGAACACTTATTGTTTTTAGTTTCTGTGCACCTAAGTTTCTCCAAATTTGAGAGACGTCACTAGCTCCCACAGCCATAACTGTTCTGAACAGATCAGTGTGACACTTCAAAAGCAAAGGCAATTGGACTTTGACACGTCTTCAGTGAAAATGCATGGGAAACATGCATCAAAATCCATAGATAGCTTTGAAAAATTCATCCCTTTCTCTTCATCTACTCCCATTTCAGCACAAAAAATAAGCATTTTTCAAGTCTGACCACCTCTAGCAAGTGCTCTGTCTTGGGCTGTACAGCTGCAGAGAAGAAAACTTGCAAGGTATGACTCTTTCAAACATGTGGCAGCTGAAAAGGAGATAATTGGGACAGGCAAATCCAAACAGTACTTTTGCAAATGGTATTTATATTTTTTTTTTGTGTGTGTGTCTATATTCTACTTTTCCACCTGCTTTCAAAGGGAAGCTGATAAAAAGGATTTGCTTGGCCTTTTTGCTGCTGTAGGGGAAAGGGTGCCATTTGTATGTGGTGCTACAAGACACATGCTGCAGGTGAAACTACCTCAGAGGGGGCAATCCTGCCCAGAGGGGGTAACTCCTGGGACTAAAGCACTTCTTTTTCTTTTTCTCCTCTGCGGGTTTGTTGTACTGTGGGAACGGGTCCTTTATGGCATGTAGGGGTGGGCAAGGGTTTATGGAGCAATGAACTCCAGCAGCAGCAGTGGCAATTGCATAGCGCTTCAGCCTTTTGTAATAGATTTTGTGTGTGTGTGAGATGAAAGTATGTCCGGGAGGGAAGGAGATATGAAACATTTGGCTTCTCTTTTTTTTTTTCTTTTTCCTACTTGGAAAGAGCCCGAGTTCCTTTATGCTTTTCAGGTTCAGGAATGAGTGAGAGCATGCGTCTGTGCCCATACAGTTGCTCAAGTGGGAAAAAACCACATTTGTGGTTCACACAGTGCTAAGCAGAAAGGCACATCCTGATCTCTAGCAAGCGAGGGGCAGGCTCACACGCGCACACACACACGCTCTCCGTGCACTCTGCATAATACATGCAAAGTGCTGCCCTTTAATGAATATAACCTATGGCAGCTGGGATGCAGCCGGCCAGACCTCGCCATTAATAAACTGGGAACATTCTTCTCCTTTTTAGTCCCTTCTGATGCCTGCCTTCTGGTTTGATCTCCCTTGAATGCTGTTCCCCCTCATTTGGGGCTCCAATTCTGAGAATTGGCCCATTGTCTGAGGTGGCAGAATGTTGGACCGATTTCAGAGCTTTTGTATTGTCTCCAGACTCCTGAATGAAGCTGTCATGTGTGTCTGTGGTTGGCTAGTAGGCTGTCCGGCTGCAAGCTGTGTCTTCTTTTGTTGTTTAGGCTTCACTAAACTGAGGGAAAAGGCTCATTTCAGGGTGATTTACAACCACCCAAACACCAGCTGTCTGTTGTCCTTCAGCTTGCCTCCACCTTGGATTCAGTTCTTGTTTGCCTTTGTTTCCCCTTGTTTCCCCATGTCGTGTTTTAAACCCAGCCGGTAACTCAGAACCATGCAGCCACTCGCTCACTCCCCACCTTTTTCCTCCCCCCGCTCCCAGACGGATGGGGAGGAGAATCGAAAGAATGTAACAACTCCCACGAGTTAAGAACAGTCCAGTAACTAAGGTACCATACAAAAACCACTACTACTACCACTAATAATACTAATGATAAGGTAAATAACAAGGGGAGAGAATACAATTGCTCATCACCCACTGACTTATACCCAGCCCGACCCGAGCACTGATCTGGGCCTTCCGAGTAACTCCCCCCAGTTTATATACTGGGCATGACGTGCTGTGGTATGGAATACCCCTTTGGCTAGTTTGGGTCAGGTGTCCTGTCTCTGCTTCCTCCCAGCTTCCCCTCCTCCCTGGCAGAGCATGAGACTGAGAAAGACCTTGGTCGGAGTAAACATTACTTAGCAAGAACTAAAAACATTGGTGTTATGAATATATCGGTGTTATCAGTGTTGTTCCCAGGCTGAAAGTCAAAAACACAGCACTGCACAAGCTACTGAGAAAGAGAAAAAAAGACTGCTACAGCTGAACCCAGGACACTATCCACCCCTTATTCCATACCATTTATGTCATGCTCAAATCCCATATTTGTCAACATACCATTGCTTTTGTCTCATACATATATATATATATATACACGCACCCGCCCACACACACAAAGAGAGAGAGATCATTCCTTAGTCCATGGACCAATCCCTATAAAGTTGCTGAATTCATCCAGTCCATGATGTCAGGCTCCATGTCTTGTAACAGTGTTTCAGGGCAGGAGGGACGGTGTGTAGTGTTGGGTTGTTGTCTGCTGATGACACCACCGAACTCGTGCTGGTCACTGCTGAGCTCACCTGGTTTCATCAAAGTTCATTCTTTGTTGGGGTGATGATCAGAGGGAAGTCAGGGTCAGTTGCTGGTGACCTGAAGATGTCTAGCTGGTGGGCTATAAAAGTGTTATAGAGCAGGCAACAGCATACAATTGAGTTCATTGGCTGTTTCCCCTCAAAATTAAATCCCCTTGAGGTGCACATCGGACTTCCCCATCTTCCCGCATTACCCACCAAGTATATCCAGGTCCCTGAGCAAAAGCAACCCCACGAGTGGGTTTGCCTTTACCTGAAGCAGGAATAACCCAGACTGTCTTCCCCAACAAATTCTTTATGTGCACCACAGGAACTTTATCCCCCTCTACAGTACGTAAAAGTTCTGATTGGGCTGGGCCAGCCCTGTTGGCAGATCCCCTAGTGTTGACCAACCAGGTGGCTTTTGGTAAATGTGTATCCCAGTGTTTGAAAGTCCCACCTCCCATTGCTCTCAGTGTAGTTTTTAACAGCCCATTGTACTGTACTCTCTGGGATGCCGTGTTGCCACAAGACTTCTTTCTCAAGGCCCAGGATAGTGTTCCGGGCAGTGGCGTGGGGCACAGCGTATGTTTCCAGCCATCCGGTGGTTGCTTCCACCATGGTAAGCACATAGCGCTTGCCTTGGCGGGTCGGCGGGAGTGGGATATAGTCGACCTGCCAGGCCTCCCCATAATTGTACTTCAGCCATTGTCCTCCATACCAGAGAGGCTTTAACCTCTTGGCTTGCTTAATTGCAGCACATGTTTCACATTTGTGAATAACCTGGGCAATAGCGTCCGTTGTTAAGTCCACCCCTCGATCACGAGCCCATCTATATGTTGCATCTCTGCCTTGATGGCCTGAGGTGTCATGGGCCCACCGGGCTAAAAATAATTCACCCTTATGTTGCCAATCTAAAAGTCCATCTGAGCCACTTCATTCTTAGGAGCTTTATCCACTTGCTGGTTGTTCTGATGTTCCTCAGTGGCCTGACTCTTGGGTACATGAGCATCTACGTGGCGTACCTTCACCACCATGTTCTGCACCCAGGCAGCGATATCTTGCCACATGCAGCAGCCCAAATGGGTTTACTTCTGCGTTGCCATTTGCTCTGCTTCCATTGCTGCAACCACCCCCACAGGGCATTTGCCACCATCCATGAGTCAGTCTAGAGATAAAGTACTGGCCATTTTTCTCGTTCAGCAATGTCCAAGGCCAGCTGGATGGCTTTCACCTCTGCAAACTGACTCGATTCACCCTCTCCTTCAGCAGTTTCTGCAACTTGTCCCAGGGGACTCCACACAGCTGCCTTCCATCTCCGATGCTTTCCCACAATATGGCAGGACCCATCAGTAAACAAGGCATATTGCTTTTCACTCTCTGACAGTCCATTATATGGTGGGGACTCTTCAGCATGCATCACTTCCTCCTCTGGTGACATTCGAAAATCTTTGCCCTCTGGCCAGTCCATGATGACTTCTAGAATTCCTGGACGACTGGGATTTCCTATTCGAGCTCGTTGTGTAATTAGTGCGGCCCACTTACTCCATGTAGCATCAGTTGCATGATGTGTAGAGGAGACCCTGCCTTTGAACATCCAGCCCAGCACAGGCAACTGGGGTGCCAGGAGGAGCTGTGCTTCAGTGCCAATCACTTCTGAGGCAGCTCGAACCCCTTCATAGGCTGCCAGTATCTCTTTTTCAGTGGGAGTACAGCTGGCCTCAGATCCTCTCTATCCCCAGGTCCAAAAGCCAAGGGGTCGACCTTGAGTCTCCCCTGGAGCTTTCTGCCAGAGGCTCCAGGTAGGACCATTCTCCCCGGCTGCAGTATAGAGCACATTTTTCACATCTTGCCCAGTCCAGATTGGTCCAAGGGCTACTGCACAAACTATCTCTCGTTTAATTTGTTCAAAGGCTTGTTGTTGCTCAGGGCCCCATTTGAAATCATTCTTCTTCCGGGTCACGTGGTAGAGAGGGCTTACAATCAGACTGTAATTTGGGATGTGCATTCTCCAGAACCCCACAACACCTAAGAAAGCTTGTGTTTCTTTCTTGTTAGTTGGTGGAGACATTGCTGTTATCTTGTTGATCACGTCTGTGGAGATCTGGCGACATCCATCTTGCCATTTTATTCCCAAAAATTGAATCTCCTGTGCAGATCCCTTGACCTTACTCCGTTTTATGGCAAAACCGGCCTTCAGCAGGATTTGGATTATGTTCCTCCCTTTCTCGAAAATTTCTTCCACTGTATCGCCCCACATGATGATGTCATCAATGTATTGCAGGTGTTCTGGAGCTTGCCCCTGTTCCAGTGCAGTCTGGATCAATCCATGGCAGATGGTAGGGCTGTGTTTCCACCCCTGGGGCAGTCGGTTCCAAGTGTACTGGATGCCCCTCCAAGTAAAAGCGAACTGTGGCCTGCATTCTGCTGCCAAAGGGATTGAGAAAAATGCATTGGCAATATCGGTTGTGGCATCCCACTTGGCTGCCTTTGACTCCAGTTCATATTGAAGTTCTAGCATGTCCGGTACGGCAGCACTCAATGGTGGTGTGACTTCATTCAGGCCACGATAGTCTACTGTTAATCTCCACTCTCCATTAGACTTTCGCACTGGCCATATGGGGCTATTAAAGGGTGAGCGGGTCCTGCTGATCACTCCTTGGCTCTCCAGTCTGCGGATCAGCTTATGGATGGGAATCAGGGAGTCTCGATTGGTTCAGTATTGCCGCCGGTGAATTGTTTTGACACGATTGGCACTTGTTGTTCTTCGACCTTCAGCAACCCCACAACAGAAGGATCCTCTGAGAGACCAGGCAGGCTGGACAGCTGCTTAATTTCCTCTGTCTCCAAGGCAGCTATACCAAAAGCCCATCGGTACCATTTTGGGTCTTTGAAGTACCCTCTCCTGAGATAGTCTATGCCAAGGATGCATGGAGCCCCTGGACCAGTCACAATGGGGTGCTTTTGCCACTTCCTCCCAGTCAGGCTGATTTCAGCCTCCAGTACAGTCAACTCTTGGGATCCTCCTCTCACTCCAGAAATATAAATGGGTTTCACCCTTTGAAAGTTTGATGGCATCAGGGTACACTGTGCACCAGTATCTACTAGAGCCTTATACTTCTGTGGGACTGATGTGCCAGGCCATCTGATCCACACAGTCCAGTAAACCCGATTGTCCCTCTCCTCCACCTGGCTGGAGGCAGGGCCCCTCTAATAGTGATCATAAGATTGTCCACTTCTGTCTTGTAGAAAGGGATTAGTATTCCTTATCACAGGAGCTGGAGTAAAATCAGCTCTTTCGCTCCATCTGGGAAACTGCTCACCAGAGACTGGAGCAGCAACTTTCATGGGAGGATCATCCTTGACCATTGTTCTCCTCTTCAGTTCACGCACCCATTGCTCCAGATCTGAGGTAAGTTGTCCATCCCATTTTCTCATGTCTTCTCCGTGATCCCGCAGGTAAAACCATAGGGTGGCCCGTGGCGTGTACCTCCTATATTTTCTTTCTCGAGCAGTAGGGCGCCTTCTGTTAATAGCTGAGACATGGGTTGGTACATGTGGGGAGCTGGATAGATCAGATAAATTCTCTCAATTGTTTGAACTCCTGGGACAGTTTTTCCACAGCTGAAATGATGGAAGGGGTGAGATTGTCTTCGAACTCTCGGAGTTCACGACTCACTTCATCCACTGCTGTTGGTGCTGTGTCGTTCCAGGTCATTGATGCCCATGAGTGGGCATATGATGATGGCGCACTCCATGAAAGTTTCTGCCACATGGGTCGTGTACATTCAACTTCATCTGGGTCTACGGATGCATTCCCGGCATCAGGCCTACGAGAGGTCATCTCTATAATGGCTGATTCCCTCAGGGACTGGATGCCTTTCTCTGTCATGGTCCAGTTGGCTGAGCTACTCATAACATCGTCCTTGTAGGGAAACCTTTCCTTCATAGCTGCCAAGAGCCGCCTCCAAAGGCTGAGGGCTCGCTTCTCTCTTGCAATCACTTTGCCAATTCCTCCTTCCCTAGCAAGTGATCCCAGCTGCTTGTCTTCTCTACCTTCTAGTTCGTGACCGTCGGCCCCATTGTCCCAGCATTGGAGCAACCAGGTGACAATGTCCTCCCCCGGAAGATGGGTGAAAATTTTTCACATATTCTACAGCTCGGTCAAGGTTTGGGGTCGAGAAGTCACCTCTTCTTCTTCTTCCTCTACCTCTGATTCATGTGGTAATAACTCTTGTTCAGATGCTGTCCCCTGTATTAAGTGCATTGGGTCTTCATCTTTCTTCACTGCAGAGGTTGTTCTCTGTGCCTCTCCTTTGCTTTTTCCCTTGCTTACAGGGGCAGCAGATATTGTCACACATTGGCCATTTGGTTTAGCTGCAGTGTCTATCACTGTGGTTGGAGTGGCTGCAGTGTCTGCCACTAGGGTTGGAGTGGTTGCAGAATCTGTTGTCGGGGTTGGTGTAGCTGCTGTGCTTGGGGGTTGAGTAACACCATCAGCTGCATTGTCTTTTGCTGTCAGAGTTTGAGTAACTGCTGTACTTGTTGCTCGAGTTGGTCTAGCTGCGGTGCTTGGCGTAGCTGCGTTGTCTGTTGTGGTCAGGGTTAGAGCAACTGCTGTGCTTGTCAGTGGGGTTGGTGTAGCTGCTGTGCGTGGAGTTGGAGTAGCTGTATTGTCTGTTGCTTTGCCATCAGATCCAGAGACATCTTTTTCTCTTTGAAGGTGCTGGATAGTGTTGAGCAGGGCTCTGTATGCATAGGCCAAGCCCCAGCACGTTGCAGCGAGTTGTCCCTCTCTGGTATAACCAGGACGACAGCACACCTTGTTTAAGTAAGTGTTTTACTAGTTTTTCTGGATGTTGCACTTGTTCAGTGGTGAAGTTCCAAAGCACTGGAGGGGCCCACTGGCCTAGATACTTGCCCATACTGTCCCACACACCCTGCCACTCATGACTGTCCAGACTCAGCGAAAATCTCTTCGTGATCCTCATATATCGTCATCTAACCCTAGACCAGACTTGAACCTGACCTTGCTTATCTTTCCAGATCAGATGAAATAGGGTGTTCCTACGATGGGATGGCCGTGGGTAAAACACACTCCATATGTGTGCCAACATGCTGATCCCCAGCACAATCAGCAGGCAGGTCTCAAGGGTATTCAAAGGCCATCCAAAACCTTCAGAACTCTCAAATGCTATTGTAAATAGCCTGGTGGGGGAGCGGGGGGTGTAAGGGAATGCCTCCTTCATAGGTTGACCCCCCGAGGAGAAAAAAAAAGATATGTAATTGCTAAAAAATTTCATTATATACCTCCCAAATTATAGAGGTGATGACCACTCTGGATATTTGGATGGATGGAGAAGGAGTCAGAGAAAGATGGCATAGCTTCCTTACACACTTGTCATTCCTGAGCAGGCACAATCACTGTGTTAATTGATATCATGCTCGAGAGCTCTTTTGGTGGTCTAAGACAGGAAAGGAAGAAAAGGGAAGAGGCTGTGAAGGGTTTCTCGGCTCACCTTCACAAAGCTCTTTCAGAAAAGTACTTCTCTGTGAAGACTCAGGCTGCTTCAGCAACTGAAATGCTGTTAAAAGCCTTGGAAAGGCCACACTGGAAACTGTGCTCTTCCCGAGGTTGCCATGGCCAAGGCTCAGCTGTACTTTCTGCACCTCACATTTTTGTCTGTTGATGAGGGACATTTTGAGGGTATTACAAGACTGGAGAGATGGAGAGAGTTTGAATAGCTAAAAGCCAGGGTCAGGTTTGGCCAGTGAGACCTTCCAGGGCCCAAGTGGAGATGGGTTATGCCAGCTACTTGGGGGCGAGGGTACTGCCAGTATTTTCGATGACTGCTGCTCAAAACCAAGGAAGGCTGAAGAACTGAGCAGGTCAGAGCCCAGCTGGACCTGCCAGTGGCTGCAAGGTGCATGGCGTGGTACTGCTAAGTCAAGCCCACCTCTTATGCTGATCTTTCCAGTCACAGACTTGGGAGAGTGGGAGGAAGATGGGATCCTCCAGTTAATCTCAGACAGCTCCTCCAGAGCACAGAGCCTGGCAGATCCACAGAGGTCTGTCGGTGCCATGTGTGTCATGTCTGACTCCTTTAAATAGGGCTGGCAGCTCCATGTAGAACCAGTCTAGGCAATATGGCAGCGCCAGGGCTCTCCGCAGCCTCTGATTTGTATGTACCCCCGGGCATACCCCTGGAGCCATTGGCATGAAGCAAGTTGTGACTGGCCCTCATTTGACTTCTGAGTGATACAGTTTGGTGTTTCTCAACCACAGGCTGTGAAAACTGGCAACTGATCAGCTCCTGTCACCCATGCAGCTGAGATAATTAAGCCTGTTACTATGACTATCATTATTTTTCTTCTGTTTCTACAAACTTTGACCAACTGCTGGAGCCAGTGGTGCAGGGAGGGTGAGGCCAGCAAGATTCCCTATAAGAGGTGAGAAAATGGGACATATGTGCTTCACTCTTCAGTGCTCACCAAGGAGCCTTCTTACTCTTTGTCTTGGGGAGGGGGATGTCTGATGACAGGTGGGAGCCAGCAGAAGGCAAAGCGAGCTCCTCCATTGGAAATCCTTGTGCCTACCTGTTTCTAAACCAGAGCATCACATCAAGAGCAGACAGCACAGGATCATTTAGTAGCAATACATCTGTGAGCTTTCAAGATCACTGTGCTCCTCCCCAATCCTGTTATTAAAAGGCCATGAAACATGGAAACATTAAGACCAGACATCTATAGTACCCAGTGAGATGAGGCTCCTGTCTTTGCAGTGTTGTCCTCTCCCTCCCCTGTAAGTATCAGGCACTGCTGGATGAAGGAGGGAGGGATATATTAGGAAGCAACAACCACAGCAGGCCCCAGCTAGGTGTTTTAATTTCTTAATGAACTCCTTGGGCACTATAAACTGTAAAATAACATACAGATAAACAACTCATTGACCCTTAGCACCTTGGAGGGCTCTGTTTCAGATTGCTGAATAAAAGCTCAATTTGCATATTCATGTTTAATGTAACACAAGGCATGTGCTGAGGAAAAGCGTGCTTTCTTCTAATCTGGTTCCAGACAAGCATCCAAATAGCAGCCCCTTTCCCTATCCCCACTGAACTGCTTGATGTGTGTGAGGAAACCCCTAAATGACAAGACCTCCATCTGTTCTTGAACGGAGTTGTGACAGGCTGCAAATGTTGTTCATATGCTTTTTTTTTTTCTTTTGTCTTTCAACTTAGCTACCTAATGTTAGACACCTATCCTCAAATTAAGTATCTGCTCATAATAAGCTTTCCTAAAATAAGGTGGAGGTAGTAGCTAATTCAGGTGAGGGGCATTAGGAGAGGCACATCTGCAGTTGGAAAAGGAGGTGGGATTATTCATCCAGTGCATTGCTTTCATTTGCTTTTTTAGGGAATGGAAGAGCCCCTGCATTCTTGTACCGTCACGGAAAAAGCTATCAAGTTTTGGGCTTGTATTCCCCTCTGCTCTTGATTTTCCATGTGATTATGGGCAACGTTGCAATTTCTCTCTGTTAAATAAAACTGGTGATACTTCCAGCCAGACAGGAGAACATGGCCATGGTTTGCCATGAGCTCAGGTTGCATGACAGCGTATCCTAGAAGCCAGAGAAGGGTCTAAAAATGGGAGCTGTTCCTCAGTTTGTGGTGTAAAAAGGGCTGGAGTATCTTTCAACATAATGACTTTGCAGTGGATGCTGTGACAAATTGACCATCAGCAAGTCATGTATGGATCTGGTTTCCTAAACACACATGTATGTTGCTGCTACAGGCACCCTAAGGCACCCTGGCTTTCCATCAGCTGCCTGTTAGGAAATGTGTGGGTCTCCCTTAGTTCCTTTGTGTTTCTAACTTGTCTCATGTACTGTGGGGTGTCTAGAAAGTCTCCTTTGGTTAGACAGACAAGTCTCTCCCTGTGCCTCAGTTTCCTGCTTTAAATTTTAGTTTAATCCCTTCTTTCTGGGGAATGTTTTTTGAGTTTAGGAGATTACAGACTAATTGTGGAAGGACTGTAGTAATGGGGCAAGAGCAAAATACATTTGATAGATGGGAGTCACGGGCAGAGGATGCCAGTTGGAAGTAGTCCCCTGAAAACCTGAAAGTTTGACAGGTTGCAATCAGCAGTCCAAACATTGGGCATTTTGGTTAGGTATCAGGTGTAGGTACAGCATTTTCAGTGTTTTGTTTTGTTTCTTCTCCAGTGTCTCTTTTGGAAAGCAGAGAAAAGAGAATTTTTATCTGACCTTGCTGGGACTTGTGAGATGCTGGGGTCACCAAGTAAGAGATCTCACCACACCTGGCAAGTTGCAGGCTCTCCTGAGGTGACCAGAAGTTTATCTGCCTGTTTTTAATTCCTGTCACCAAGGGTCATCTCTCTGCCGTGCCCTGACATTGAGCAATGGCTGCAATTCCTTTTAATTGTGCCCTTTCCCTTCCTCATCATTTAGGCCAGAGCACTTCCACTTGGTGAAACTCATTAACTGCTTTAGTGTTAAGGTCTCCTTTTCCATATAAATTCATCCAGCTGAAATCTCATGACTCTCCATCGCTGCACATGAGCAGATTCTCCCTCTGTTGCCCAGCAGATGCTGAGAGTGTTTATTTTTTTTAGCTGTGGACACCAAAAGTCTGAAAAAAGGCAATGACTGTATGTGTGTGTGTGTCTATGGGAAAGTAATTGTGATCAGTTTGTGGGGACCCAGTTGGCCATGTTACTGTTTGAGCTCAAGTATCATTTTGACCAAACCTAGAATCCCAGACCCTTTCTGCCATGGTGATTTATCAAGATGTCCAGGTCTGATAAGCTCCAAAGTGACTCATATAATCCCCAGAAAAGAACCAAATTAACACAAGGGACCTTGCTGCTCAGATCACACTCAATCTGATGGGTTGTCAATGAAAAGAAGGTGTTTGAGCTCAGATTATTTCCCAAACTGTTGTTTGTAGGCAAAAGGAGGGTGAGGGTACCCTGTTTCTTTGTAAATCTCCATTGGCCCCAGCATGTTATCGACGTTGCAGGGTCTGCACCAGTAGTGTTGGGTGAGGGTGGGCTGTTGAATTCCTGGCAAGGACTTGTCGGTGGTTATATGGACCAGTTGTCCTAATGAGAGCAAGTCACACCTGTAGACTTTATTTCACCAAATCTAGCTACACTAGAAGCAAATAAGCACTAACTCGGCAAGGGTGAACAGAAGTGCTGGTGTATAAGAAATCATACTCTCTGAGCATGATAGACTTGTTCCTGTTCATGTATGTGTATGAAAACATTGGTTTAAAATAACCTGTTCCTTTTCAGCTTGACTTGCCTGTATTCCCACTGTGTTTTTCCACACACCTTGCTTTCCTTCTGCCTCTATGTGATATCCCTGATGCTGTGATATTGGTCTTTGGGGAAGTCTTCTTGGCAGCTTGGGAGCTACCCCTCTGTGGAACAGTATCTGCCAGCAACACGAGATGAGTACATAGGCTTCCTTAATGTCCTTTCTTCCCCTGCTTCTGGTCATAAATACAAGCCTCTTGGTCTTCAGTGGTTCAGATTGTGCTGATGTTTTTCTTGCCTTATCTCTTATAGGGAAAAGTCATTGGAGATGCAAAACTGATTATGAGTTGTGGTTGCAGAAAAGGGAAAAATGCTCAAGTGAAAGACTTGGATCAGGTCAGTCAATATGTACCTTAACTGGTGGAAATGTAAGAATGTATTAACATCTGTTTGAACTGTGCTGTTGCATATCAGCATTCCTGGACACAAAGAAAGTCCTTGGCATGGCTGACAATGACATTAATGTTTTTGCATTTGTTATTTGTCAAAAAACCCTCAAGCAAGATCAGGGATTCATTGCACTAGGAGTTGTTAATGCCCTAGCCTGACTTATTCCCATCTGGTTTATTTATTCATTAATTCTGTTTCTTTATAAAAATCCACTCCAGGCAATGCCTTTCTTAAAGAATATTGCACTTCCTTGATGGCTAAATGCATGCAACCTTTGGTTTCATACTGTAGCTGCCTGGATGTGTGATAGTTACAGAGAAACATGCCATTCGTTGCATACTTTTGTTCTGAAGTGACACCATCACAAGAACATTCTTTATTGAGGTTCCTCATGATATATGTGTAAGAAGTTTTTCACAAACTGATGTCAAGGTTTCAATATTCATTACTTGGAATGAATGGCCCCTTATTCTAAAATTGGTCAAATTGACATCAGTGAGACCACTTCTAGGGTTCAGTAATTGTAAGTAAGGTGGACTGCACTCTGAATGACAGCTAGCTGGTGGTCACTTCCTACCTCCTACTATTTTGCACTTATTCAGACCAGTCAAGTTTGTCCCTGACAAAATTTTCAGTTATTATGGCCTTCCGGCTTTGAGGCTAAAGAGAAGTTTGAATCCAGAGATCATTCTTTCCAAGGATGAAACAAAATTTGATTTGAGCAGAAACATTTTATAAATATTGGGTCATCCAATGTTAAATGTGGTAGAGTGAAGCAGTTGATCTCAAATATCAAATACCTTTGCTTTCTCATGTACCTTGTGACCAGGTATAAACCTGAAGCAGATTCAGTGTCCATAAAGCTCCAGGAACTCCCAATAATTTACTGATGGGAAAAGAGATTAATTCTCAGGAGAAAAAATGTTTTTCATTTTCAACATGCATGTTCATCAACCCTAATTAATAATGGTGTCTCTGAGCCTCATTTTGTTGATGTCTGTTAATATCTATCTATCCTGCAGTGGGCTCTGTTGTGAGGAATGTTGGTCACACTTATAAATGCTTTGTAGTATTGAGTTTTTCTTTGTTTTTTTTCTTTAATCAGTATTTTCAAAATGACAAATTCATTGTCATGAGCTATACTATCAGTTCACCATTGAGACAAGGATTCATATTACTTTTCTTTAAAGAATAGCTTCCTGTTTTCTCAAATACAAGCTTAATTTTCTCATGTTGATGTTCTAACACATCAGGAGAAAATTGATTTAGAAATAAACGCTTTTATCAATTTTGGTTTTTTTGTATTTTGATGTACTCTGGTTGAATCACTCTTGATTTACAACAGGACTAGAGCAGCGTCAAACTGCTTGTGGTAGAGATTAATAATTAAATGGGAACATCTTGATTGCAGAGAGGTTTTACAAAAACTATCTCTAACAAACCCTGAGTGTTGGACCTAAAAATCATTGATCTTAATACTTTAATTATAGAGTAGGCAATAGTTTTTGGAGAAAAAAAAAATCCCATTCTCTTTTATGTTTTCTGGCACAGTGATAAATTATTCTTTGTGTTTGGTTACTTTCTGAAATCTAATTTTTGATGTCTAGTGATGTGTTGACCATCTCAGTAACTCTTTTTTGCTGTATCAGCATAAACCATTGGGCAAGTGTAAAGCTCATTTGTCATGCCCCTGAGAGGGTCTTGTCTGTAATTCAGGGGACAGGAGGTGGATGGGGAGGAAACTAGTACAGGAGGGTGGGTGGCAGTGTGGAATGTCTGTGAATGCAGGACCTCAGCTCAGCTTATGAATTATCCCCTGGGCCTTGTAGATAAACACAGACATCGTCTAGGAAAGGCAAACGCCGATGATTGTAGGCTAATCCTTCAGGACACTAATCGCCAGAAAAGCAAGGAAGCATTATTTTAGGAACAGCTTGTTTCACTTTGTGAAGGGGAAAAACTGCATTGGATTTAGTTTTGTTTGCAGAGCTTTACCCCCTCCTCCTGCACCCTGTCTCAGATTTTAAAGATTTGCCTTCATTACTGTTGTTGAGGGCTTTTTCTTTCTTTTTTATTGGTCTTGGTTTGTGTTTTCCTGTGATGCCTCTGTAAAGTTGTGTGAAAATGCAACTTAGTTTAAATTTTCATGAACGTATGCATAAATAGGTATGTGGCTTTTATACCATTAACTGTTTAAAGGTTTGGGACTAACCAGCTACTTTTTGGCTGATTTTTTTTTTTGTGAAAGGTGATGCTTTTATTATACTGTTGCTTATTATTTGAGGTGCGTTGTTGCATAAGAATAGCAATCCTGGATTAAGATTTCCTTGTGCTAAGTAGTATATTAACATAAAGCAGGAAAGATGGTTCCTGGGGAGTGATTTTGTTTGTGTATTTTCTGAGGAAAGCAAAATGTCATGATTAATAATGATTAATCTGATCCTTGCCAACATGAACTGGATTGACCATTCACTAAATAATTACTCTGCAGCATGGATACCATTTCCAGAGAGGGCATACATTTGTCATATTGAAACAAAAACCAGACATAGAGAAGGACAGGACGACCTGACTTCTCAGTAACACTTCAGCTCACAGGAGCCACCAGAAAAATTAAGCAAAGAGCAAAAAAAAAAAAATCAAAGGATAAGATCAGTTAAACATTCATGAACTGCCTACCTTTTGGGGGAAGCAACAGAAAACAAATAAAACTCAAACCTGAGAAGGCAGAACTGCATGTGCTGAGATTATGGAGCGCTCTGCTACTTCTGGTTCTCAAGCTTATGCATACCTCTTATTAGAGGTCCACCCACACATTTTTTATTTGCATGTTATTTGTCCGCCCACACATTTTTTATTATTAGTGGTACTAGTAGTAGTATTGTATTATACTTTAGTTATTGGACCGTTCTTATCTCAACCTGTGGGATTTACATTCTTTCGATTCTCCTCCCCATCCCTCCGGGAGTGGGGGAGAAGAAGGGGGGGGAGCGAGCAAGCAGCTGCGTGGTTCTGAGTTACCGGCTGGGCTTAAATCACTCCAGAGAGGTGCTCCAGCCCTCTGATCATTTTTGTGGCCCTCCTCTGGACCCTCTCCAACAGGTCCATGTCTTTCCTGTACTGAGGACTCCAGAGCTGGACACACTACTCTAGGTGGGGTCTCACCAGAGCAGAATCACCTCCCTTGACCTGCTGGCCACACTTATTTGGATGCAGCCCAAGATATGATGGGCCTTCTGGGCTGCAAGTGCACATTGCCGGCTCATATCCAATCTTTCATCAACCACTACCCCCAAGTCCCTCTCCTCAGGGGTACTCTCAATCCCTTCATTCCCCAGCCTATATTGATACTGGGGGTTGCCCCGACCCAGGTGCAGGACCCTACACTTAGCCCCATTGAACTTCATGAGGTTCACATGGGCCTACATCTTGAGCCTGTCCAAGTCCTGCTGGATAGCTTCCCATCCCTCAAGCATGTCAAATGCACCACTCAGCTTCATGTCATATGCAAACTTGCTGATGACGCACTCAATCCCACTATGTCATTGATGAAGATATTAAACAGTACTGGTCTCCCAATATAGACCTGTCCTGGGTTCAGCAGCAGCAGTCATTTTTTCTCCTTCTTAGTAGCTGGCGCAGTGCTGTGTTTTTGACTTTCAGCCTGGGAACCACGCTGATAACACCGATGTTTTTAGTTGTTGCTAAGTAATGTTTACTCTGATCAAGGACTTTCTCAGTCTCATGCTCTGCCAGGGAGGAGGGGAAGCCAGGAGGAAGCAGAGACAGGACACCTGACCCAAACTGGCCAGAGGGGTATTCCATACAACAGCACATCATGCCCAGTATATAAACTGGGGGGAGTTACGCCAGAAGGCCCAGATCACTGCTCGGGTCAGGCCGGGTATCAGTCCGCGGGTGGTGAGCAATTGTATTCTCTCCCCTTGTTATTCCCCTTATCATAGTTAGTATTATTAGTGGTAGCAGTAGTGGTTTTGTATTATACCTTAGTTACTGAACTGTTCTTATCTCAACCCATGGGAGTTACATTCTTTTGATTCTCCTCCCCATCCCTCCGGGAACGGGGGGAGGAAGTACGGAGGGGAGTGAGCAAGTGGCTGCGTGGTTCTGATTTATCGGCTGGGTTTAAACCACAACAGGACCCCTGAGGGATGCCACTTGTCATTGGTGTCCATCCAGACATTGAGCCATTGACCACTACCCTCTGGATTTGACCATCCAGCCAGTTCCTAATCCACCAAACAGTCTACCCATCAAATCCATATCTCTCCAATTTAGAGAGAAGGATGTTAGGGGGGACTGTGTCAAAGGCTTTACAGAAGTCCAGATAGACAACATCCGCAGCCCTCCCTTTGTCCGCTGATGTAGTAACTCCATCGTAGAAGGCCACTAGGTTGGTCAAGCAGGACTTGCCCTTGGTGAAGCTGTGCTGGCTGTCTTGAATCACTTCCCTGTCCTTCATGTGCTTTAGCATGGCTCCTAGGAGGATCTGTTCCATGATCTTCCCAGGCACAGAGGTGAAGCTAACAGGTCAGTAGTTCCCAGGGTCCTCCTTTCTACCCTTTTAAAAAATGGGAGTGATATTGCCCTTTTTCCGGTCACCAGGGACCTCACCTGACCACCATGACTTCTCAAATATCATGGAGAGTGGCTTAGCAACTACATCAGCCAATTCCCTCAGGACTCTGGGATGGATCTCATCAGGTCCCATAGATTTGTGTATGTTCAGGTTCCTCAAATGGTCACAAACCTGATCTTCACTTACAGTGGGAGGAACTTTGTTCCCCCAGTCCCTGCCTTGCAGTTCACACACTTGAGAGGTGTGGGGAGAGATCCTGCCAGTGAAGACTGAGGCAAAAATGGTGTTGAGTACCTCAGCCTTCTCCTTGTCCGTTGTTACCAGTTGTCCAGTCTTGCTCATCAAGAGGGGCACACTTTCTTTGACCTTCCTCTTCTGGTTGACATACCCATAGAAGCCCTTCATGTTATTCTTTGCATCCCTTGCCAAGTTCAGCTCCAGCTGCACCTTGGTCTTCCTAACCCCATCTCTGCACAAGCAGGCAGTGTCTCTATACTCTTCCCAGGATACCTGTCCCTATTTCCACTGCCTGTGCATTTCCTTCTTGCCCTTTAGTTTGACCAGCAGGTCTCGACTCAGCCATGCCAGCCTCTTGCCTTCCTTACCCGATTTCTTACACCTGGGGATTGTGAGCTCTTGTGCTTTATGGAAAGCATCCTTAAAGATCTGCCAGCTCTGTTCTGCTCCCTTGTCACTGAGGGCAGTTTCCCAGGGGGTCCTATTGACTAACTCCTTGAAGAGATGGAAGTTGGCTTTCCTAAAATTCAGGGTCCTGACTATATGCTTTGCCTGTCCCACCTCCCTCAGGACTGTGAACTCCACAAGTGCATGATCACTGTAGCCCAGGCTGCCTCCAATTTAGACGTCACTGATTAGCTCGCTTGCATTGGTGACCATCAGGTCCAGTATTGCATTCCCCCTGGTAGGGCTGTCTATTACCTGGCTTAATAAGTTTTCCTCGATGCACTCCAGGAGTCTCTTGGATTGCCCACAGCTTGCTGTGTCAGAAAAACTTTTTTTTTTTTTTTTTTTTAAGCTCGAAATCTCTTACTCTCAATGGGATCTGATTGGAGACAAGAGGTATTTGACCGAGGGACTCATCAGCTGTCTTTTCTCTGGACCTCCCAATTTCATACAGCAGTTGTACTTTGGTAATTGCTGAATCTAGTGCTAAGCATGTGTTCTGGTGGCTGGGAATTTTTTTTTTTTGTTTGGTTTGTTTTCATTCATCTGTTGGTTGGAATTGAAGCAGTAGCATTTATGAAATGGAAGTTGGGTGGATAAATCCCCACTCTTTGGACTTGTGTAATTTTTGGAGGCATGATGTTACGAAATAAACTTCCTAAACGTAAGCTTCCAAACAAAAGAGATTGAGGTTATGGGTGTCCTTTACAAGTTCAGCTGTAATAGGTTTGTGTTGCAGTGGGTTACACTTCCCTACATACGGTGCCATTGATAAGATGACATTTCTAATGACCTTTTATAATCACCTATTTCCTTTTCTCACTCATTTTATGAATAGTCTTGTACTCACTTCGAGAGTTTCCCACCTTGTGGTCTCCTCTTGCAGTTCATATTAATTTCAAAATGGGTTGGGCTTCCTGTAAAGTGTAGCATAGTGTAAACTGAAGTTCAATAGAGCCTTTCCTTTCTAACAGGAAGGGGGGGGGCAAAAAGCTCATAGTGCCTTTTTTTTTCAGGAAAGACTTCAGATCAGAAATGGCAGTCAGCAAATAGCCTTTTTTAAATTTTTTTAATTTATTTTGAGGCAGTTCTGAATGTGTGCTTTAACACTGGGCCCTGCCCCTGTAACATCAAGTGATGTAAAACTTAGGGCTCTGACCTTTTCCAGTGAGTGATGATCCCGTGGCACTTTCCCTCCTGAGTTGGAGCATGCAAGTCCTGGTGATGATGTTTTGTCTAGGCTCTCATTCGGGATATGTATTCTGCCAGCTTGACTTGTGTTCCACCTTCAAGGTGGGTTCATTTTGGTGGTGGATGAAGGGAAGCTGTATGATTTTGAAAAGCAATTTGAGAGCCCTCTGAATGAAAAGTGCTTCACACGTGAAAAAATTAGTGTTATCAAATTGTCATCGTCAGCCTCAAATCCTGAATTTGAAAGGGTCATTTGTACTTCTCAAAGGCAAACAGGCAGCAGCATGCTAAGAGAGAACCAAAGCAGCTGAAGAAAATGCTGTCTCACATCATTTCAGGTTCTGCAATCCCAGGGAGCACTAATAACTGTTTTGTTGTTTTCACCGATCTCTCTACACAGGCAGAGAGTGAAAGTCGGGAGAAGCTGCACTGCTGAACCGCTCCAAGCGGTCCCATGCCCTCCATGTTAGCAGCTTACCTGCTGCAAGGGGCCTCAACCAGGACAGGGAAAACATGCAGATAAATGCGGAAAAGGTATAGGTGAACATTTGGACTTGTCCATTTGATTATGCTATAGTAAGGACCATCTTTCCCCATCGCTCTCTGGCATTCTGGCTGCATTTGCTGCCTTTCCACTCTGTCTTTTTCCCATTTCCTCTTAGTATATGCCAGTGTGTGAAGACACTATGGCAGAGTCAGTATCAGTCAGCTACCTTTCAGATGACAGATGCCATGTGAATCCAGATCCCATCTACTCTGAGGTTCATGCAAATTGAATGGCCTGCTCAGAGCTGCTGAGAGCTGGGAGGTGCAAGGAAAGTGCAAAGGCTTTGTGGAGAGTGGCAGATGGAGAGAAAGACCCGCTTGTTGGTTAGAGTGTTGTGCTTGCAACTCTGTGGAGCACTTCGTGCTTATCTCAGCATGGGTGCAAAATGCTACCCAAGAAGAATGGTAGCAATTTGCATCCTCCTTTTACTCACATTGTACCAGAGTCGATGTCAAGACAAGATGAAATTCAGGTCCTAAATTTCAGCAGGTCATCTGTCTGGAATTGTACCCAGTATGGTTGCTCTGGATTCAGCAAATATTCAGTCATGACATTGGTTATTGATGGTAAATGTATTCAGTTGAATTTTCCAGCAGCTCAGGCAATCACTCTTCCTGATTTTCTTGTGAGAGCCTGTTCTACTGTTGGGTTGACCATGCTGATAAGAACATTTTTGCGTTGCTCCATCTAAACAGCCTTTTGATCCTTATATACTTTTACTCTTTGTTATATCCCACTTTGCAAGTTTCTTGTTCATGCATATGAGTGTGGTTTGGTGAAAGACAACAGCAGCCTAAGATACATGTGTACCTTGGGTTTAAAGTTTCCTCATATAGGTCAAAATCAGTTTTGAAAAAAATTGCCTCCTGGAAACCATTCTGAAAGCTCTGTAAAATATAACTGTAACCAAAGTGGTCTTTGTAGAAGAAAGAAATCCCTTGTGCAGTGGAGAGATCATTCAAGCTACCGAGTCAGCTCACCTTTCAGAGATGCTGGTTCAGTCCCTCAGTCTGCCACAGGTTTCCTACACAACCAGACATGTGATTTAATTCCAGCAAGACCTCAGCTCTCTTTATAAAGCAGTGAAAGCAGCATGGATATCCTTCATGTTGAAGACTGGGGAGTACTTGGATATTAGCATGGTGTGGGCTTTGCCTGAGGTAGGTTAACACAGGCTTGAGATATAGCATGGCTTCTACTAGCATCCTGACAGAGGGATGTTTTATTCTTTTTTTTTTTTAATGTCATACCTTAAAAAGAACCAGGCAAAAATCTGATCTAAAGTAGGAAAAAAATACAGTGTCAGGAACAGAGGCTCTGTGTTGAACCATGGCTATCTTCATAAGGAAGTCAATTGAAATATCTCAGCATCCTCCCTAGAGGTCAGTGGTTGTACTTAGAAAACAAGAGAATGATTCTTGATGAATAACAGCCTACAAAAGCTTTTATATTCTCTTTTTATTATGATCAAATCATGCTGAAGAGGCTGCAAGGTGAAGAAACTCTCAAGCTTCATTTTTGAGAAGCTGCTAGGATAAAGACAGGGTATTTCAAAATCAATACTGAAGCTGAACCCAGGACACTTGTATTACAAAGAGCAAATGGGAGAGTCATTATAAGCTGCTTTACTTCTCATCTCTGATTCCCCATATTCATAATTTAAGCCCTGTAATTTGGATTTTTCCTCTGTGGCCTGCAGTGACACCAGGAAAAGTCTGTTTTAATTCTGTGGCAAAAAATTAACAACTCTGCAGGATCGGATCATATCCCCACAGAGGTTTAGGGCTTAAATGTTTCATGGGCACCAGATTTTGCTGTCTTCTCCCCCTCCCATTTGTCCCCCTCCTCCCTCTGCTGTTATACATCAATCATCCTCTTTCCTAGAGGGTAGGTTACAAACAGTGTAATCACAGAGAAAAGGATACTGAAACAGCCAATCCTGCACATGACTATTGCTCTATCCTTGGAGATGTCATCACTAAATCAAATCTAACAATAGGCTTTTGCTGATGGGATTGTTTCAGCTAGACTGGAGAAAGCAATAGGGGCGGTAATCTAAGAACCCAGCTTTGCCACTGTTGGGTGATCTGTTGTATCTCCATCTGCTTCTCTTATTTTAAGTGGCTTCTAAACTTCTCTTTATTACTTCTTGGTTTGTCTTATCTTGGCACTTACTTGAAATTTAACTGGTCAGATCTGGGACAGCAAATATTGAGAATGTTTCTGTTATGAAGGATGCCAATATGAATGTCTTTATGGGAAGAATAACCCATCAGGAGACTGTCTTTTTCTTTTTCAACTTCAAGGAATTGAGAAATCTCTTTGCTCTGACTGAAATCTCTTTTCTGACTGAGCAACTGATGTTATCTACCTGGATTTGTGCAAGGCATTTGACACTGTCCTGCACGGCATCCATGTCTCTAAATTGGAGAGGCATGGATTTGATGGATGGACCACTCGGTGGATAAGGAATTGGCTGGATGGTCTCCGCTCAGAGAGCTGCGGTCAATGGCTCGATGTCCAAGTGGAGGCCAGTGACAAGTGGCATTCCTCAGGGGTCGGTATTGGGACCGACGCTGTTCAACATCTTTATCAGTAACATGGACAGTGGGATTGAGTGCACCCTCAGCAAGTTTGCTGATGACACCAAGCTGTGTGGTGCAGTCGACATGCTGGAGGGAAGGGATGCCATCCAGAGGGACCTTGACAGGCTCGAGAGGTGGGCCAGCACAAACCTCATGAATTTCAACAAGGCCAAGTGCAAGGTCCTACACCTGGGTTGGGGCAGTCCCAAGCACAACTACAGGCTGGGAGGAGATGAGAAGCTCAACATGAACTGGCAGTGTTCGCTTGCAGCCCAGAAAGCCAACTGAATCCTGGGCTGCACCAAAAGGAGCACAGCCAGCAGGTTGAGGGAGGTGATTCTATTCTTCTACTCCACTCTCGTGAGACCTCACCTGAGTACTATGTTCAGCTCTGGGGCCCTCAACACAAAAGGGACATGGACCTGCTCGAGTGAGTCCAGAGGAGGGCCATGAACATGATTTGAGGGCTGGAGCACCTCTCCTATGAAGACAGGCTGAGAGAGTTGGGCTTGTTCAGCCTGGAGAAGGTTCCACGGAGACCTTAGAGCAGCCTTCCAATACATAAAGGAGGCCTACAAGAAATTTGGAGAGGGACTTTTTACAAGGGCATGTAGGGACAGGACAAGGGGGAATGGTTTTAAACTGAAAGAGGGGAGATTTACATTAAACATTAGGAAGAAATTATTTACTGTGAGGGTGGTGAGATACTGGAACAGGTTGCACAGAGAAGCTGTGGCTGCCTCATCCCTGGAAGTGTTTAAGGCCAGGTTGGATGGGGCTTTGAGCAACCTTGTCTAGTGGAAGGTGTCTTTGCCATGGGCAGGGACAATTTGATTTGAGGGAACCACAAAAGGGTCTTTCAGTTTTCATGCTGGATTCTGAAATGCTAGAAAATACTGGACTTGCATTTTAAAGATTTTATCTTCAGCAGCAAGACTGACAAATTATCTCTTGAGGCAGGCAGTAGGACTGTAGGTGCAATAAATTGAAAATTCATGGGAATCCCATTACATTTGTGAGAATTAGCTGTAATGTATATTATTTCTAAACAAAGTCCCTGCCTGCTGAGCAGGCGCCACCTCTGCCAAGAGTGATGGAGCGGTCTCAAGCAAGGTGCTGACAAGACTTTCTTGATCTCCTTGTGACCCCTGTTGCAGGAGGTGAGTTGGCAAGAGGAATTAGCAGGGACTGGGGGGAGATGGTTTGTTTGTTTCTTCTTGCTTGGAAAATGTGCGTGGCTGTCAGGGCCAATGTGATTTTGTGACACTTGACTCTCCATCACTGCTCCTTGTGGGCTATATGCTCATCTATTTTCCAGAGGATGCTGGCATCGTGAGAGACAGCCTCTTCATAGAAAGTCAGCTGAACATTGCTGCACAGACATTTGGAGAACTTGACTCTCCTCCCCCCCACCCCCGAAGAACCCTTTGCCCTTATTTCCTTTTTTTTTTCTTTTCTGAAGGCCGAGAAATGCCGAGCAACTGCAGGCTGATCTCGTTAAACATTAATGCTTAACTAGAAAAGCACGAGCTATTACAGATGTGCCACTCAGTGTCATTTGCATCCAAATGTAAAATAATTCAGGGGCTGAGCTGCTGGTGCTTGTGTTTCCAGAGGCTGCGAGAAGGGACCAGTAGTGCACATCCCTTTTCCAGAGCTGTCTGGGAACACCTTGACCACAGTTGGGTTTCCATGCTCCTCTGATTACCTTTAGCCCTTTCTTGGGGAGCAACCCTCTCTCAGGCAGATAGATGGGCAAGTCCTTGTGCACACACTGCTTTTTCAGCCTTTTTCAATGACTTTTTTTGGTGGTTAGGTCCAAAAACCAGCATAGGTCTGCTCCTTACCCTCTCTTTAACCACAAGCAAATGGCTAAAGCAGATGTTTTCAAACATGAAAGTTTCAATGCAGTAATCAAAATTAGTAGTTGTCTTGATTATTACTAAGTGATGGATATTTTAGGCAACCCCATTGGAAAATACTGATGTTATCACCACTTTGCTTCAGGTTACTCTTGGAGGAACTTGTTAGGACAGCTCTTTGTACCGCAAGGCTTGACTGTTACTAGGAAAAATATCTCAACTACCTCATGAGAAACTTTCAGAGTGTTTATTTGTTCATTAACCAGCTGGAAATTCTGCTGATGAAAGTGGATCAAGCCCTGCTCCTACTCTTTACACATATGCCGTTATAGCCTGGCTTTGCATGAGCAGTTGCTGGCAGCACTTCTACCCTTTCATTTGCATGGGCAAGGGTGGGATTTTGTATGCACCATCTTAATAACTGTCTACATGCAAATAAAGCACAGAGTTTTGCTTAAGTTTTTATGCTCCACTGTCCATTACATCATATTGTATCTGTCCGGTTACCCGGCATAGCCAGAGTATAGGATACATTTCAGGATCTATAGTAGACATATCAGCCTTGTAACTTTTTGCCTCTACCTTCTCTCCAGTATAATAATAAAGACACAGCAGCCAGTATTTTTCTTTACCATCCAGCTGTTTGCATTATGTAATTCGATTGCAATTGATAATTCATTAATCATTTCCTATCATGGTTAATATTTACCCAGCTTACTACTGTGCAGCAAGGGTGATGGGAGGGGCAGAAGCAGGAAGGCAAAAGATACAGTCAGGGAAGCACAAAATGTATAGGAATACCAAGTCTTCAGAAAGAGGCTATTTTTTTTTTTCTTTTTCTTTTCCTTTTTTGGTCTGTGGTGCTGCCACCAGCAGTTCTGTAGGGCTTGTCTTGATTTTCTTAAGCCAAATGCTCCTTGCTTGTCATTGTGGCATCCTCAGCACTATGGAAAAAGTTTTTTCTGGACCTCCAAGCACTGCCTTTTTCTGCCTGAGGAAGCAAATGCAAAAGGGTTATGGCTGCCCTATTGGGATTTTGTTGTTGTTGTTGGGGATTTTTTCATTCTCCTAGCATGATGCTTCCTCAGACTGCTTAAAAGCCACCGTGCTTGATTTCCCCTCTAATGGCTTTAAGACTGGAACTGGAGCTGCCTCTGCTGCCTGGTCCTTCTTCTGCCTGTGCCTTCAGACATTATGTCACAGCTCCCAGGACTGCTTGCTGACTCCAGCTGGCCTCCCTGAGGGACAGAAACCAGGTTCCCTTCCCTGTGGCAGCAGCAGTGCCTACGTTTAAGAAGTTGCAGTGCTGAGCCATGACTGCATTTGTTCTGCTACATTAGAACAGAAGCAAGAGCTTAATTTAATTTGCTGGCCTGTATACTGACACCTGAGGGCCACTAATTCACTGTCATGTATTCTCAGTGAAACCAAGGTCTTTAGCGTTCAGATTTGATTTTTTTTTTTTTTTTTTAAGAGCAGAGCCTTGCAAGGCAAATGCTCTTTTTCTAGGACTGGAGAAAAACATCTTGCAAGGATCATGGTAGGTCAGGATGACTCACTTTTTCCAGTGTCCACAAGGGATGGAAGAGCACACATTTTTTTTTCTTTGAAATATATAAATTGATCCCTGTTCTTTCATTTTATGGTTAGCAACATCAATAAAAAAAGTTGATTCACAGTGACACATGATTAGACATAAAACATTTATTCACCACAGGCTGTATTTGGACATAATTCAAAGGCTTTTTGCCTATTAGATATTCCTTCACAAGTGATAGGATCCAGTCCTGTAGTAGCATTTGCTCTGCAGTAACTTCCAAGAATCAAACCTTTCCTATGTTGTTTGTGCATGAAGACCCATTAGACTAAATTAATCCCTAGGGTAAATGTACAGACTTCAACAGAATGTTATCAGGGATAAATTAGGCCTATTGATTTTTAATGAGGTTCTTACATGAATAAAGAAAATAGAGTTTCTCTTCTGCTCTGGTCTATTGTTCTTCTACTGCAAGCACCACCATAAGCACCTGCTTTGAGCCTGAATTTTTAAACCTGGAAATTTGACATTTCTAAAAAGATTAGAAAATATATTCCCTTTTCTCCCTGCAAAATTTGAGCAATGCCATTATGCAGATACGTTTCCCAGAATTTACACATCTCCAAACACCCTTTTTTGAAAACCAAGTGAATAGACTGCCGGAAAAATTATAGGCTTCCCATACTTTAAGGCTGATCTCCAGAGAGCATCCTCATCGCAAAGGGTTTTCTTCATGCTAATGAATTTCTAGAGAAATCATTTTGAGAAGTACAAACTGTTTTTTTGAGCTGATCTGGCTGAGATAATCAATGCCTTGCTGTTTCATGCCACAGATTTCTAGCATCATCCCATCCTCTGAGTCTTCGGGTGGGTAATTTGGAGTTACTCCACACCCCCAGGAGACATATCCATGGACCGGAGGGTTAGTGGCATGGCTCCTGAGAATAGCAGGATGTGATGAATCCTATGCTGTTCCCTGGGAGGGTGGGACATAGCTGATCCCAGGTATGGACAGGCACAGCCAAATACCTGTCTCCTCAGGTGGCTTCTCTCCATCATCGCCATCAGTGCCTCTGATGACCATGGGAGGACAGAGAAAGGCAATCTCTAGGCATAGAGAGAAAGAACTCTCTATGCCTAGAGGCTTGAGAAGAAATCGGAGACCTCAGATTGTACCCAGGCTTCACTGGGGAGTCAGTGTGTTGCTTAGGCAATATTCTTGAAATGTTTTTACCTCCTTAACCTTATTCCTTCCCGACCCACTTGAGGCTTCTCTGGTGTCTCCCATCCTGGATGCAAATCTCAAAGAAGTCTCAAACATCAATGCTTTCAAGCGCTTGGTTTCCATGTCTTTGTAAAGAGTTACCGTGACCTTTAGGAGTTTAATTTGGAGGCTTTTGCTGTCACCTGTGATGTTCACGTTGTAGTTGGTTTTAGCCTGACTTTCAGAGGTTGCTACTCCTCCAGCCGCTGCCCCAGCTGAGGTCTGGGTCTGCAGAGATGGGACTCTCTGTGTGGTTCATCAGTTGCATTCAAAACGTGTGACCTGTGGTGCCACCAACACTGTGTCATGCATGACTGCAGGGGGTACATGTGAGTGTCTGGGTGCCCTTTTGGGTGTCACTGGTCTTAGTGTGACCAGAGATGTTTGTTTGTGTTCTGGGCTGCACGGTTAAGGAAACTTTGCCATTAAACACCTGATCTCTCTGAATGCACCAAATCCTGGTTAATTTTCATCCTTTACAGTGATTAATTTATTTTTTTATATTTCAAAATGAAGAAGCATTCATTCATTTCCTAAAAACTATTAGATAGCTATCAGCTGGGAATAGACTTTGCTTAATAACTGGCTGGCTTGGCTTTAACCACTGATCTAAATGGCAACATGTCTGCAGACTGTGTTTCCAAATGTACCTTGCTAGTGGAAGAAGTATTTACTCAGAAATGCCAACAGAGGTTCTCTGTGCCCTTCTAGCACATGCGGTGGCGGTCAAGGGATTGAACACAGGCAGCACTAACTTCAGGTATAACCCTGTCATACTTCTGGAATATTTCTTGAAGTGTGTTTCTTTTACAGGATTTTATTTAATTGTTAGTTTTAATGCATTTGGGACATTTTCACTATGTACATCATCATGGAGAGGGATGAATCTTTTGCAGAAGGTAGTTATATGAGATTTCCTCCCTGTCCCCATTCATGATTTCAGGTCTGTGCCTTTAATGTTTTTTTTTTATCTTGGTAATCACTTTAATTCCTGCACTTCCCTGGGCTGTGGTAGGGAACTACAATTCTCTAGTGGTTTGTATTGCAATGCTTTTTGTACAATTTCATAGCAAAACTGGAAGGAAACCCAAAATGCTTAACTGGAATTTTACTTTGGAAAAACAATCATATAGGAATATTCATGCGGTGCCTGGTGCAAGCTGTTATTTAAGTAATACAAAACACCAGATGTAAACTTCTTACAGGCTCCAGTGTGAGATTTGCAACATGATTCTTCTTTTTCATATGCATGTCTTCCTTCTCAGAAAATGCTACAAAACCCTTCACAGAACCTGTTATCGGCAACAGAGATAAGGAATGCTCCAATGCAGAAACATACCTGTCATGGTTTAAGCCCAGCCAGTAACTCAGCACCACACAGCCGCTCGCTCACACCCCCCTTCTTCCTCCCCCTGCTCCCGGAGGGATGGGGAGGAGAATCAAAAGAATGTAAATCCCACGGGTTGAGATAAGAACAGTCCAGTAACTAAGGTATAATACAAAACCACTACTGCTACCACCAATAATAATGATGATAGGGGAAATAACAAGGAGAGAGGATACAATTGCTCACCACCCACCAACCAATACCCAGCCCGACCCGAGCAGCGATCTGGGCCTTCCAGGTAACTCCCCCCAGTTTATATACTGGGCATGACATGCTGTGGTATGGAATACCCCTTTGGCCAGTTTGGGTCAGGTGTCCTGTCTCTGCTTCCTCCCGGCTTCCCCTCCTCCCTGGCAGAGCATGAGACTGAGAAAGTCCTTGGTCAGAGTAAACATTACTTAGCAAGAACTAAAAACATCGGTGTTATCAGCATTGTTCCCAGGCTGAAAGTCGAAAACACAGCTACTACGCACCAGCACCAGCTGGTGCTTAGAAGCACCAGCTACTAAGAAGGGGAAAAATGACTGCTACTGCTGAACCCAGGACAATACCCTAAAAAGGGAAAGGCCAATATTGAGTCACAGTGAAGCTTAAGCCCTTTAAACTCATCCCTAGACAAGAAGAATCAATATCTCTTTTTAAAAAAGTGTCACTGGTGTTATATAGCCAACTGTTAAGCTATGCTAACAGTCGTATATTTTCTACTCAAAACTGTGCCACTGTGTATATAAACAGGGGAAGGTTTTGTAGCTGTATATGTCCAGATTTTTGACATGCATAGGTGGAGCCAGTGTAGGAAAGCCTATTCAGGAGTTAGGAGCAGCTGCCTTAATGGAATACTATTTACTTTAGTGACATCAGGGGCTAAATATAGATCAAACAGCAACATACATAGGGCTGTGTCTGACAGCCAGGACAGAATATGCTGTTCGATGGACAGATGGATGGATGTTGTTCCTGTGCAGATGCTCCTTTTAGGTTGGGGAGGTCTCCTGGGCTCTTTTGCCCAACGCTGCTACTCCCATGGGAATCCTGCCGCTGGCCACCCAGGGCTGTGGATCCGGCCCCAAGGGGAGACATGGGTCTGGTTTGGACACAGGTCTCATGCTAGCACCTCTTGGCACAGCTCCCCGATGTCAGTGGTGGTGTGTGGATTTATATGTGATGAAGGGCTGATCCCAGGAGTTACAGTCAAAGCTGTGAGGAATACCTATACTTTAGATATTTTGCCACAACCTTCCTCTGTTGCCATCCTCCATCCCTTCCTTCCTCCCTCACGCCTTTCCAGCTGCACCTTCTTATGCATTATTTAAAATTTGAGATGGGGCTCCCCTTCTGACCTCGCACCCGCCCAGAGTTGTGCCTTTGAAGGCAAAATCTGCATTCCCAGCAGCATTCTTCAAAAGCCCTTTCCCTGCCTGGACCAAAACCAGATGGTTGACGTGTGCCACATCTGCGCGCATAACAGGAGAGTGTGTCTCTCTGCTCACTTTCATGGAGAAGGAGCATGGAGAGATCATCTCTGAGATTTTATCTTGATTCTTTGGGGCTGCAAAAGCTAGAAAGGAGCCTGTTCTTTCTCTTACTGTGAATGAGGATGAAGCCTTTTGAAGTAAATGGATTTTAATCTTTTTTTTCTTTCCCCTTCCAAGCCTTGTCTGCTATTTTTAAGCTGGGAGAGCACTGGTGTTGAAAAGGATGCATTCATCCTGACAGGGTCTATGGAGAAGCATCACAGGGTTACAGTGCATCTCAGTGCAGAAACGTTAAGGAACTCTGAAGACTTGGCAAGCCACAGGGAAGCTGAAGGCAGTGGCCAAAGCGCCCAGAAGTTCAGACAGCCTTTTGTATTTTCCTTCCTGGGAAGGAAAGCCCAAGGCTCTTGTACCATAGAAAGTCACAGTACTGAAGTGAAACAGGCTTGATTGATAGTCCAAATGCACCGTATTTGTGATTCTTTGGGATAAAGGATTGTGGCACATCCCCTTGTTGCTGTGTGCTCCTGCGGATTTAAATCTAGCTAATGTGCACAAACAGGACCTGTGCGGTGTCCCAAATGATTTATGGATGCACAAACCATAAAGGCCAGACTTTCTCCATTCTCTACACTTTCTTCAGAGCACAACTTACAGAGAATCATCTAGTCATATGGGCAATGCTTAACACAAACTAGTATTTTTTACAAAAGACCGTTTAAAGACTTTGGGGTCATAATGAACTCTCCAGAAACACAATGCAGGGAATGATCCCAGTTGCAGGACTCTATTTGCTTTCTCCTTTATCATCTTTAAGAGGTCTAGAATACTGTACCTTTATTTTCTCTCTTTAGTCCTTCCACATGCACTGAGCGTACACACAATCAAGCAAACATGGGCTATGTGGGAAAGGACTATTATTCCATTTGGCAATTTCTTATTAGAGCCCCTTTACCATGCTCTGAGCATTACACAGAATCAAAGAATTGTTAGAATTGGAAGGGACCTCTGGAGATCATCTAGTCCAACCCCCATGCCAAGGCAGGGCCACCTAGAGCAGGTTAAACAGGAACGCATCCAGGTGGGTTTTGAATGTCTCCAGAGAGGGAGACTCCATGACACTCCTGGGCAGCCTGTTCCAGTGCTCTGACACCCTCAACACAGAGAAGTTCTTCCTCATGTTGAGGTGAAACTTCTTGTGTTTTAGTTTATGGCCAGTGCTCATCATCCTGTTGCTGGGCACCACTGAAAAGAGTCTGGCACCATCCTCTTGGTACCCACCATTGAGATATTTCTATGCATTAATGAGATCCCCTCTCAGTCTTCTCTTCTCTAGAATAAACAGACCCCTCTCTCCTGCAATCTCTCCTCATAAGAGAGATGCTCCAGCCCCCTGATCATCCTTGTGGCCCTCTGCTGGACCCTCTCCAGTAGCTCCTTGTCTTTCTTGTACTGGGGAGCCCAGAACTGGACACAGGACTCCAAATGTGGCCTAACCAGGGCAGAGTAGAGGGGGAGAATCACCTCTTTCGACCTGCTGGCCACACTCCTCCCAATGCACCCCAGGATGCTATTGGCCCTCCTGGCTGCAAGGGCACACTGCCAGCTCATAGTCAACTTCTCATCTACCAATACTCCCAGGTCCTTCTCAGCTGAACTGCTCTCTAGTAGGTCAGCCCCCAGCCTGTACTGGTACTTGGGGTTCTTCCTCCCCAGGTGCAGTACCCTACACTTGCCCTTGTTGAACCTCATTAGGTTTTCAGCCTATCAAGGTCCTGCTGAATGGCAACACAGATTGTACTTTTTTGATACCTGCTTACAGAGAAAAAGTGCACACTCCCCTCTCATTCAGTCTTCGGACTTTTTGGTTTGGAGTATGAGGAGTGAAGCAGGGTGAATACATTGTCCTCTTAGATTTATAGTCCAGGAGATGAGATAGGTCACAACCCTTAGCCACTCTAAAAATGATCTATACTTAAGGTGCCTGGGGGACAAAGCTGGAATATATATCCTAGTATGTCTCAAGCCATACTGTGGGTTGTGAATGTGGTGCTGGTTTGAGTCAGTCCTTAAGCAACGGCATTGCACCATGGGGTTAGTGAGAGTGTGCACGGGAGAGATGTCTTCTCTGGGAGGCTGTTATTGCTCTGACAGCAGGGATCAGTGGTTCCAAGTCCCATCAGGGACATCCCTTCTCTCTATAATGAATTTTACAAGATAGGGATATACATCTGATTCTGCGTGAGACTCCTCCAGCAGTGTTACTATCAGCTAGTGTGATTTCAGTGCCACGGAGTGGGACTAGAAGCTTTATCCATGCAAGACACTGTGTCATCCTCCGCCATGGCCTCAGCAGTGTTGCTGCCAGCTCCACTGCAAAGGCTGGACTCCCAGCTGAGCCTTGCAAGTGAAGCCACTTTACTCCTTAACCTAATTTTATTGTATCTGTGCAGTCAGCTGCAGTGAGGCACACTTTGAACAGCCAAAAGTGGAGTTGGAGCTGTTCAGTTCAGAGACAAAAAAATCCACCCTTCTTCCTCCTCCTCCAAGTGCTGAAGTCAGACTTGGGGAAGCCCTGCTGTGACTATAGTCAGAGTGTCAGGAGTGAGCAAGTCCCGTGCCATGCTGGGGAGGTCCCTTCAAGTCCTGTGCTCTGTAAGCAAGTCCTCTGAGGCTTGAAAGCATCCACTGTGTTGAACACAGGGTATCCAGCATCTTCAGCTCCTACAGAAATAATTTGGCCCTTGCAAGCATCAAGCCCCATCAGGACTGACCCTTGCATGCCCCAGCCCATTATATTGTGGGAGCACCCAGATAACTTCTGGACTGGCTTTTTTTTTTTTTTTTAATCCTAAAATGAAGGAAACACTAGTTACATATGGAATTGGAGAAAACCAGAGATGAAAAGTTTGGATTTGTTACTAGATATAGAGTGATTTTTTGCTTGCTCTTGTCAGATGTCCTGAGGTGTGAGAAAGCATTAGAGTCCTTTCCTTGCAGAAGTTGTGCTTATCCTTTGATCTGTATTTCTTTCCCCATCTCTCTCATGTTGCTCTTATCATCCTGTTATCAAAGGGCTTCAAAAGAGACCAGCAGAGCCTGGCTCTCATATCCCCTTGAAATTTAGTGAAAGAGTTATGTTTGGTTTTCTAGGAATGCCATAGAGGGTTTAAGGCAGAAATCAACCACTAAGGGTTTCTTTTTTTTCTGGTCTTCTAAGGATTTTTCTGTATACGTGGAGTGAGATTATCAGAAGGGCTTGGTATTGTCTGTTGCTGCTGAAGGATGTAGCAAAGCTCTATTGTTCCCTGGCAGTGGGAGCAGGCTCATGCAGGATGCTCCTGAATATCCCGCTCTCATCTTTCTCCTTTGAAACCTAACCCTTGGGCAAAATAATCTAATAGAGGCTTCTTAACTTGCATCAGCACCCTTCACCACAACAATGACCATGTATAAACCTCATAGTTACACCCTCCCAACAACACACACACACTCTTTTTTCTTTTGGTGCTCCCCCAGCCCCAAGCCATGTCCCCTTTTGGAAAGAAAAAGAGAGGGATGATTTGGCTACAGGCCCTACATCGGAAGAAGAGGGACAAGAAAGTGCTTTGAGCAGGGACCTGTGGGTACTGCTGGTGTCACCAGGATGCTCTTGTGGTTTAGTGCTGTCTATTCTCCATTGCCTCATCCTCTCTTTCTCTCCTCTTCCTACTAATCCCCTCCTCAGATGACCCCACTGTTAAACTAGGCTGAATGGGTCTAAGATATCAGGGAATAACATAATATCTACAGCTTTTACCATGTTCATTCTACTTATATACTGCATCTCAGTCCCACCTTGTGCCTGCTTTAGGCATTCAGAGCATACACTCTGTAAGACGCCCTGAAAGTTTTTATCACATCTTGTTCAAAAGGATATTTTATTGACTTTAGGCACTCATGTCATAAGCAAAGTATTTGTAAAAATTAAGATATGATCTTACTGCTGTATTGTGGGTTGCTCCACCTTGCTTTGCATATTATATGCTGAAAATCATTCCCTGACAATCATGAAACTGGTGCAGTTTGCGAGGGCTTTCCCAGTCTTGAGCACTGGGTATACTGCTGGAACACAGCTAAAGCTGGAATGAATTGAAGCGTGCATTGTATGAAAATATGTGACCCGTGGCCTGACACAATAGTACTTTTGAGATGTTCCAGATGCCCCTTAATGGTTAGAACACCCTTAATGCTCTGCAGCTGCTGTGTTTTGGAATAGCTCTTGTTGCTGAATTCCTTCATGAATAAAAGCAAGGATGCTTATCTGATGTACAGAGAAAAACCAAATATTGCAAGTGAAGATATGAACACAAAGGGATTATGAATCACCATCTACTTTTAATTAATGTTTGATTATAATTTTTTTCTTTTCTATGTGCCCAGTTACTATCTTTCTAAATCAATCCATGCTCATGTTCTTCCAATGCTCAGAATTAAATAAATGCAGCAGACCCCCCCTAGCCTTTGTGTCCATTTACCATCATTTGCACTTTCCATCATGTTTGACTTGCTCCAGAGAAATGGTCTGGTGCCAGGATTTCTGCTGGCTGAAACAGGGGTGAAGTTCTGGCCTGATTAAAATCGATGGCAAAGCTCAAAGTGACTAGTAGGAGAGCAGACTGTGATTTGGAATACTTGGAGGATATACACAAAGCAATCATACATACCGATATAATTGCCATTTGACAGATGCTAAAGTTAGAGATCAACAAAGTAGCAGCTATAAATAGCAGTAATTTCTGCTGATTCCTAGTTCTGTTATTTTAACCACTATTGAAAGTTAATTCCTTTCAGGATACGTAAAAGAACATCACCTGTTCTCCTGTAGTAAAACTTAATCATTTTGTTGGCTTAGAATAAACAGTACTCTCCTAATCATGCTGTTGTGTTGGCCTGCTTAATATTTTCCACACGTACATGCAAAACCTGTTAACATGTTAATGGATTTGTTTGCTTGTCAAGGAAAATTTTGCCCCCTGCAAAGACAGCTTCAAACTCATGCTGCAAAAGGGCGAGGCAAGCAGTTGCTCAATGGACAAGCACAACACGCTTCTGGCAATAAAGGCTTCAGACTCAAGTCGGGTGCCTTGCCACTCCAATCCACAGCACTGGTTTAATCATGTTAATGTGCTGTCTAATTATTGTAAACACTGCATATTATTCAAATTAAAAATTTATATTGCCATTCACTTAGTCTGCAGATGTTTTAACCATTAGTTTTTTCTAAGCTGAATGCCCTCTGGTAGGCACCGGAGGCTGTGTATCACTCCATTACCTAAAAAGGGAGATGGATGATCTTGTATGGTGGCCGGTGGCTGCCTGGCTTGGAAAGTGTTTTATTTGGCACGCTGTTGGGAGGCAAACTTTGAAGCAAAGTTGTCCCTGCAAAATCCTCTGTGAGATGCAAATCTAAAATCATCCCTGCTGCTTTCCTCATTAATAGGGAAATTGTGACTGGAGTGGTCTTGGTTGTGAGAGTTTGCCTGCCTGGGGTTGCACCCACATTGAGAAAGAGAGATTTCCAGAGTCAACAGTTGAGCAAGAAGCTACAAGTTTGATGATTCAAGCTCTGATCCTTCCTGTCATGATGTTCACCAATACTTGCTTTCCCCAAAGTTGTCCTTGCTTGGGGGCATCTTCAATGGTAGGTGCCCAACCCTTAGGTAGGTTTCATCAGAAGCAAGAGGCTGCCACTGCAGTGGAAAGCAATCCCGGTCCCAGTCCCTGTGCTGGTGGACCTGTGATTATATATCAAGGATATCTAATTAGACACAGAAGTTTCTGAGATGGGCCCAGGCTGGCAAGTATTTCCCTAAATCTAGATCTGTGGTTCCTCTTTGTGTGGGACTGTTGGGATCATGTTCTGATATGATGGATCCAATGAAAGCATTAATAAACTCATGATTTTGCAATCTTGTCAATAGGAAAAGAAATGAACACAATACATACTACTGCTACTACTGTCATATTTCCTCTCTGTGTTATCAGATATCCAGTGTGGCTTCTCTTGTAAGAGTAGGATCACATTCAAACTATTTCATATGACTATATGCAGTAAAAAGATTTACACGGATATTTCAGTGCATGCCACATTTTTATAAGACAGTTGTGGGTTACAGAGGAAGCCACTGGGCAGAGTGAAAACCTAAGAGTACTTTACAGAACTGCTTAACAAATGACAACCCAGAAAAGGCTGGACAATGCAATGTATATCAGTAAACAGATTTTACTGGCAGATGGGTTTTTTTGTGTTCAGAAATGGGAGTCGTGCATGCACTTGGCTCCACAGTTACATAATTGGACCCATCTTTTTCATTGTATTAATTTCATTTTTTTTTTGTTGTTTTCTGTGATGCAAGGGTAGATGTTTAGACTTGTATACTTATCTTGCTCTATTATTCTTTTGATTGCCTCCCCATGCTTCATTCACTATGGTTCAAGCTGGAAAATTACAGTGGAAAAGACTTCTGTGTCTTGACATTTAATTCTTTTAGGGAACACAAAGAGTTCCTTGAGATAAATTGTTATGTTTCAACTGTCCCAGGTTATTTGTTTGGGGTTTTTTCCCTGTTTGATTTGTTTCAATTTCTGTGAATGGTTCCCAGTCACCATTGCCTCATAGAGCTGGACCAGAAAGGAAGAGCTGGAGAAAGAAGGATTTTCAGATGTACTAACAAATTTTGAATTTTAACTCAGAAAATATCCTCTACTGGTTTCAAAATGGCTTAGAACCAAGTATTTTGTAGAGGTGAATATGAGGAAATGGCTGTTCTTGAGATCATGTGTTGAAGGGACCCTGCTAGTAATCATATATAGGTAGTGATGCCTCAACTGGCTGTAGATACTGGCTTGTAAACAAAGAGCTTCAGGAAAAAGCTCTCTATGTGGTTTTATATGATTGTTTGTTATAGAAAATCAGAGTCAGAGCGGATAGCTCGCAAGTAGCCTGTTGGCTGATGTATTTATATCCTGCTTGAATTTTAAAGATACTGATATTGATAAATCAATTATTTGATCAAACTTTACAAATCTATTTCAATAGATTTGACCACATGTGGTGGAAGTCAAATTTAGGATTGATGGTGGAGAAGAAATTTAGGATTAAATGGCACAAGAAAAGTGCTGGGTAATGTTGCAATCTTCAAAAAAACAAGGAGAAAGAAGTTGCTGGCTAAGCTAATAAATTAAGGGGCTGTGATGAAATAATTTCATGCTGAATACAGCCTTTGTGAAGAGCAGAGGCAATGAAGTTGCTGGAGGTGTATATTGAGCACTTTGTAGAACATATGAGATATAGCACCTTAATTAATCTATCATAAAGGGAAAGGAAGGGCATCAGTTCATCTGCTCCAGCCCTGGGCTGTATGGGGCTGTTTCCTTTGCTGTGCTTCCCTAGGGAAAGGGAAAAGGGAAAGCAATCCTGACATGTGGTTCATGTACCTTGTTGCAGGCCTGCTCCATATCATTGTGTACATATCAGCGACACTTTAGAAAGAGCATGAGTTCAGAGATTTTTTATATCCTACACCCTTTTGCTCCTCGTCTTCACAAGTGGCAACAAACCAGTCACTGAAAAGGAGTCCAGGGAGAAGCCAGGAGGATGCTTCACTCCATCACCGGAGCCTTTGGCAGCCTCTGTCTCCCATGTTCCCTTCCCCATCCCTCCCCTTCCTCGGTGCTGGACCTGTGATCAAATAGGTGCTGTGTGGTCAGGGTGCTGCTCAAGGGTCTGTGCTGGGCTTTGTTCTGCCCAGGGACCATTGATCCAGGCAGACAATAATGGGTGCCCTGTGCTCCAGGGAGATGTGGCCTCCTTTTCCTCCAAATACCCTGGCTGTGGCTGGGGAGGACAGGCTGTAAATTTAACCCATGTCCTGTAGCAAGAGGTTGGATGCTTAGTCACGCTTGAGCGCCTGGTAGAGTGCCGAGGCCCCATTTGATAATGAAATACTTACTACAATAGATACGGCTAAGAGGTATTCATTACCATGTAAATAGGGCTTGCAGGAGGCAGGTCACCCCTCTTCCCCCACCTCTTCCCTGAGGTGTGGGGCCAGCTGACTTAATCCACCCCAGGGACCAGGGGACTGAGGATACCAGTGCTGTGGGAGGCACCTGAACATGAGCAAAAAGCAAAACAAATGACAAGTGCCATCAGTTTCCATCACATTTCTGAAAAGCCGGGGTGGCTCAGGGGCACTTGCTGGGACCCCATCCTTGAGCTGAGATCCTATGGCCATGGTCTCTCTATATCTCCAAGGAGGAATGTCTGGTGGGGTCACTCACTGGTGACCTCAACTGGGTTCCGGCAGCAGAGACTGTAGGTGGCTATACCCACTTGCAAACTACCTCTGCTTAAGGATTTTATAATACTTAAAAAACCCCAGGTCTCAACTCACAACTGGGATGAGAAAAGACATCTGTAGGTGGGCTTTCACCCTTGACGTGGCTGGCTGGACATTTTAGGAAAGAAAAAGAAGTGGGACCAAGCAGGAGGTGAGAAAAGGGGCTGCCACCATGGCAGTTATGCTTCTTCCAGGACACTGTTTAGGACTGTGTCTTATATTGGAAGTAAACCCATTAAAATGGAGACACCAAACAGTGTGGATGGTATGATGGGTATGCACACACCTGGGCCTATGGACGTGAAAACTAGGGGGAAATATACCCCCTGACCCAGAGCCAAATGCTGCATCTAAACTCCTCAATCTTAACATGAGTATGGTGTTGGATAAATAAAACCCAACAAAACCAAAACTAGAAATGTGAGCTTTGTGGCTGTGAAAACTGGTAGCATCCTGCAGTGCTTTAGGAGGGGGAGGAGGACCACAGCCTTGGAGGCAAGCAGGGGTGTCAGTGTGACCTTGCTCTGGTCAGGTTTCTGGTGGACCCATTGGTCCACCACCTCTTTGGGATCCTTGGCAGAGAAAACTTTCTCTACACATAGGTTTTTATTATTTCATCTTCGTGAGGATGTATGTGGTTTGGTTTGGTTTCCAGAGTTGGTATCCTCATTGTTTTTTGATTGTCTGTTTAACCAGGGTGATTTGTATTGCAGCTTCCAATAATTTCTTCAACACACCTTGTAAGCAAATCATTTCCCTTGCTCTGGTTATTGCTGCCAGGTAGTTCAGGAAAAAAAAAAAAAGAAAAATTCAGTGCAGACCATTAAGAAATGGGGAGAAAACCAATGACCGAAGAGCAGCCAGGCACATGCATGGGGCAAGGACAAACAAGTCTGGCAAAGATGAGGCTTGGAGAGGGGGTGAGGGAGAGCCTGGGGTGCACTTTACATCCGAATGCATCATTTGCCTCCATCCCTGCCTGGATGACAGGGATGCAGGCAAAAGTAAAGCCCCCTGCAGCTGCATACACAAAGCACCATGACAGCACCCTGCAAGGGCTGGAGGACTGCAGGGACCCCGGGGCAGAAGCTGGAGGTGGATGAGCACTCTGTTCCCTACTCCTCCGACCCGCTCATCCCATCTGAGTCTTCACTCTCAGTGTGAGCACTGTGTGCAGGCGACTGCCTGCAACGAGAGCAAAGCCTCTTGGTACGAGAAAGCCCCTCCAGATGATGCCTTGGTCTCTGGGAATAATAGATGGTGTTTTTACAACCTCTTGGAGGCATGTTCCTGGGTAGATGATGAAAGGCAATGCCTCAGGACTACTGGGTTACAGGAGGTTGTAAAATTGTTCCTCCCAATATATATATTTTTGACAGTGCTTTCACTGAGGAGAATTTCCTTTTTTTTAATTTATTTCTGTGACAGTCTCTTTTTTTCTTTTTTTTTTCTCCCTTCTTCCCTGCTCCCATCCTCCTCTTTTGACCTATCAAACTCTAAGTCTTATTTCAAGCTGATGGGGAGGTGTTAAAGGAGTGTTTGGGCGACCAATTTAAGGGAATTGATGATCTTGGGGCTTACACTCTCACGGGTCAAATGATAATGTTGCCCTTCAGGTTAATTTCATATGTTACACAGGGAAAACCAGGGCTTTCACTGAACTCAGGGTCAGTGGGATGCAGACCAACTTTGGTCATAAACAATCATTTAAAAGCTGGTTTTGAAGAGGACAATACAGGGATACATAATCTTTCATTTGCCTCTTTTCATCACATTTTTTCCCCTTTAAATTTCTATGCTGTCCTTCAGGCAGCCATTTTCTGTTTGTCTTCTGTAAACTTTTACATTAAAATCATGGTCCTAAAGTATATATAGATAAAGATAGATAGATATAAAGATAGATACGGAGATATAGATATATGTATAGGTATCTATGGATATGGGTAGATACAGATATGATTATAAATGTAGATGTAGATATAGATACATATATAAATACAGATATAGCTATAGGTACTCATATCCATTTTAGTGTGTCCCATACCATGGCTACAACCAGAAGCCAAAGGCATGAGGTTCATGGGGCTTGGAGTCTGATTTATTGGCACGCCAGGGCAAGGCCTACATATGATGCTATGCTACTAATTATTAACAAGGTTTTCTGCCTTACGTGTTTGTTATAGTCTCCTTTCTGCCCCATCATGTTCTCTCTATGTAAACCCCTCCAACCCACTGCTATCTTGTCTTTCCTTTGCTCCATGTTCAAAACCAAGCATCTCGAGCTACTCAAAGATGGGAAAAAATTACCTCCTCACACCTCCCCCCCCTTTTTTTATGTATTGCATTCTCTGTGGAATCATAAACAAATCATTGGTAATGGGCATTTATTCCCCCCTGCACCCATGACAAATGAGATGATTGACATTATGGGTCCTTAGCTGCTAGTGGTTACAAAATAGTTTAAAACCTATGGGGTCCATTCAGAGCAAAGCCTGCAGGTTTTTTTATAGGCATACATTTTGATAAATCCATCTTAATTTTTTGCCTGGGGGAGAGTCCAATGATTCCACAGGTTAAAAATAAAATGAAATTTTGACTCACACATGCAAAGAGGAATTGTATGTAGGACAAGAACATGGAGAGGAGAGAACTGACCCCAGTGTGTTTACAGTCACTTCTCCACCTTCATCCACCAGTGGCTCAGAGGAACACATATATATACCATTTATAGAGCCTTGTACCCAAGTTCACTCATGGGAGACAGAAACAGGAAAGCTGCATCCTCACAGAACAGTATAGAAGTGATGCCTCATAGCTCAGGCACAACCAGAGGCTCATGCAGTCATATACCACTTTTGAAACCCCTCCGAATGTCCCCGCAGAGCATCCTCCAGCCCACTGGCTTCTGGCTCAGGGCAACTCCTCCTGCCATGGGTGTGCAGAGCAGAGCAATGCGAGCAGGATTTTGGGGTGACCCTTACAATCCTTCTAATGGGATGAGGATGAGGTTCACAGGGTTGATGGCATTATTTGGAGTTAGTTTGGCTGATCTCATGGTACTTTGGCTGAATTTGCATCTGAATGTAAGTCAAAGACTTATTTGCATGCTTGGCTAAAGAAAAAGTGGACATCTCTCCCACCTCAGCACATAAAGCTTAGGTCATGTCTCTCTTATCCAAGAAAACATTGAATTGGTTGAGCTTTATTGCAGGGGTAGGCTCGGTCCTTGAAAAAGTGCCTGTCTACAGGAGAACAAGAGTACTTTGACAGATACTTAAATAGATAAGCATTCAAGTAAAAAAAAAAAAGGCATTTGTGGAAACTATAAACCTGTGTGGCTTGAAATAGTTTGTAGTGGCCTCGCATTCAATAGTGGCCTCACATTCAAGAGCAATGAGAAGTCTGGAAAGAAAATACCAGATAATCATTGCTACCACTGAGAAATCAGAGAGGTTTCCCCCTCTCACCCCAAACTGTAGGGTTGCCATTTAGCAGTCACCACTTCAGGACCCAGCAGGGACAAATTCCTCATGTTAGCACCCCTGGGAGCTCAAATCCCTGCAGCTGAGCCCACTGTCAGATTGCTTGAAGGGGGATAAGCAGCTGCTGGCTCTGGGCTGTGTTCCCAAGAAAAAGACCTGCCTCTGCCTGGTGGCAACCCTCTCCAGGAAGGCTTCATCAGGAGGTGGAGCAGCAAAGGGTTGTATCTTACTTTTCATATTTAGTATTTTGCAATATTTAAACTGGAAAGGCCATATTATAAATGCAGTGGTAGGTGTGGCAAAAAAAGTGAAATTAATTGGCAGTGAGGCCACCCAATGTTTTGAGAAGGGACATGAGCGGTTCTGTGTCTAGGACATTTTGGGGAGCTTGATGATAATTTCTTCACCTCAGGCTTCTGAGTGATCTTTGGGGAGCTCAGAAATCAAGAGCTAACTATTTTCTCTGAAAACAATTGAGTTTGCCAGTCTTTACGTTATTAGGCTTCAGATAGCAATTAATTATTTGTGAAGGTCATGTTGGATTTGTGGGACACCATTAACACTTGCTTCCAAGGGAAGCAAGCCTTCTGTTAGAAAACTTCTTTGAAAAATAGATTATTATTGCTATTATTTTCATGGGATATGTCACTGCGTACAGTTCTGGTGTCCTCAACATAAAAAGGACATGGAGCTGTTGGAGCAAGTCCAGAGGAGGGCCACGAGGATGATAAGAGGGCTGGAGCACCTCCCGTACGAAGACAGGCTGAGAAAGTTGGGGCTGTTCAACCTGGAGAAGAGAAGGCTGCGTGGAGACCTCATAGCAGCCTTCCAGTATCTGAAGGGGGCCTATAAGGATGCTGGGGAGGGACTCTTCCTTAGGGACTGTAGTGGTAGGACAAGGGGTAATGGCTTCAAACTTAAACAGGGGAAGTTTAGATTAGATATAAGGAAGAAGTTCTTTACAGTGAGGGTGGCGAGGCACTGGAATGGGTTGCCCAAGGAAGTTGTAAACACTCCATCCCTGGTGGTGTTCAAGGCCAGGTTGGACAGAGCCTTGGGCGACATGGTTTAGTGCAAGGTGTCCCTGCCCATGGCAGGGGGGTTGGAACTAGATGATCTTAAGGTCCTTTCCAACCCTAACTATTCTATGATTCTATGATTCTATGATTCAGTGATGCCGGGTGAGTGCTGGGTTGGTAGGTTTGATGTTTGTGTTGGATATTTCACCTCTGGTAATTACCAGCTTTGCATTAGGAGACCTTCAGTGTGGACACATCTGACAAGGAAATACATCTGAAATCTCCCAATAGCACTTTATAATTGTTTCAAATAAATAAATGAGGGCATATAATTCAGTTTCCACTGAACTATTGGGACTAGCAACTCGAGCAACTAAGGCCTCAGAAAATCCATTTAAGTATCATGCCAAGAATGACTTCTTAGAAAGGGCATGTCACAGGTATTTTAGCATTATTATTTTCTTGGATTACTCTATTAAAAGCATTACACATGCTCCTTCATTACTTAAAATGATGCAAGTTTTGGAAAACAGCATAGGATTCAAAAGCATATGCATTGATTGTACTGGGCTTTGAAGAATCTGGCTCACAGGGCCATGGAAAGAATAACTGAACAGTAAGCAGGAAGCATGGCTTTTCCCTTCTGCTACTGGTGGTCTTGGAAGTGCCCTCCCTTGTGCAAATTTCTCTTCAGTTTTCCTTGAGACCAATGGATGCGAGCTGAACTACCACACCATTAAGAAGGCAACTTTTAAACAAAAGTAAGTATGCAGCTCCATGTTTGTGTGTTGAAGTGCACCCTGTTCAACTGGAGCTACAGAAGAACCACTTGTTACAATGCACTAACTGAACCCAGTTGTTCCCAGTTACACTATTGTATTTAGAACAGCACTGAGATGCATTAAAATGGCTGTCAACACATATGTAGTCACACAAATATTCTCTACATATGACAACGAGGTTCATGTCATGAACATGTTTTGGGCAAAGTGATCATGAAATGACTGAATTTTCAATCCTTGGAGAAGTCAGGAAGAAGGTCAGCAAAGCCTCTACCTTAGAATTCCAAAGGGATGACTTTGGCCTGTTTAGGATGCTGGCTGGCAGAATCCTTTGGGAAACATTACTGAAGGACAAAGGGGTCCAGGAAGGCTGGACACTCTTCAAGAATGAGATCCTTAAGGCACAGGAGCAGGCAGTCCCTCTGTGCTGAAAATCAAACCGGTGGGGAAGAAACCAGCCTGGCTGAACAGGGAGATACTGCTGGAACTCAGGGAAAAAAAATGAGAATTTATCACCCGTGGAAGAAGGGACAGTTACACCATGAAAAATATAAGGATATGTTAGGTTATGTAGAGAGAAAATTAGAAAGGTGAAGGCACAGCTGAACTTAATTTGGCCACTGCCATAAAAGATAATAAAAAGCACTTTTTCAAATATATTAACAATAAAAGGAGGGCCAAGGAGAACCTCCATCCTCTACTGGATGCTGGGGGAAACCTAGTGACTGAGGATGAAGAAAAGGCTGAGGTACTTAATGATGCCTTTGCCTCAATCTTTAATAGTCATGCTAGCCATCCTCAGGGTACTCAGCTCCCTGAGCTGGATGGCAGAGATGGGGAGCTGATTGAAGTCCCCATAATCCAGGAGGAAATGGTTAGTAACCTCCTGCTCCACTTAGATGTACACAAGTCTATGGGGCCTGATGGGTTTCACCCAAGAGTGCTGATGGAGCTGGCAGAGGAGCTTGCTAAGCCACTCTCCATCATCCTTCAGCAGTCCTGGTCTAGTGGGCAGGTCCCAGGGGATTGGAGGTTGGCCAATGTGATGCCTCTCTACAGAAAGGGCAGGAAGGAAGACCCTGGAAACTACAGGCCTGTCAGCCTGACCTCAGTGCTGAGGAAGGTCACGGAGCAGATCATCCTAAGTGAGATCATAAAGCACATGTGGGAAAATGGAGGATCAGGCCCACTGAGCACTGGGTTCAGCACCAGGGTTCATGAAGGGCAGGTCCTGCTTGACCAACCTGATCTTCTTCTATTACAAGGTGACTGACCTGGTTGATGAGGGAAAGGCTGTGGACATTGTCTATTTGGACTTTAGTAAAGCATTTGACACTGTCTCCCACAATTGACTGCTCATGGCCTGGATAGGAGGATTCTTTGCTGGGTTGGAAACTGGCTGGATGGCAGAGCCCAAAGAGTGGTGGTGAATGGTGTCACATCTAGTTGGCGACTGGTCACTAGTCGTGTCCCTCAGGGCTCGGTGTTAAGGCCAGTGTTGTTTAATATCTTCATTGATGATCTGGATGAGGGCATTGAGGGCACCCTCAGTAAATTTGCAGATGACACCAAGTTGGGTGGGAGTGTTGATCTGCTGAAGGATAGAGAGGCTCTGCAGAGGAATCTGGACAGGCTGGATCGATGGGCTGTGGCCAATGGGATAAGGTTCAACAAGGCAAAGTGCTGGGTCCTGCACTTGGGTCACAACAACCCCATGCAACTCTCCAGGCTTGGGGAAGAGTGGCTGGAAAGCTGCATGGCAGAAAAGGACCTGGGGGTGCTGAGTGATGGCTGCTGAACATGAGCAGCTTGTGCCCAGGCAGCCAAGAAGGCCAATGGCATCCTGGCCTGTATCAGCACTAGTGTGGCCAGCAGGGCCGGGGAAGTGATTGTCCCCCTGTACTGGGCACTGGTGAGGCTGCACCTTTGTTGTGGTTTAAGCCCAGCTGGTAACTCAGAACTGCACAGCACTCACTCACTCCTCCCCTTCTTCCTTCCCCCACTCCCAGAGGGATGGGGAGGAGAATCGAAAGAATGTAAATCCCACGGGTTGAGATGAAAACAGTCCAGTAACTAAGGTATAATACAAAACCACTACTACTACCACCAATAAGAATAATGATAAGGGAAATAACAAGGGGAGAGAATATAAAACTAAAAGGGGAAAAGGAAAAGGAAACAATAAACACAAGTGATGCACAATACAATTGCTCACCACCCGCCAACCGATACCCAGCCCAACCCAAGCAGCGATCTGGGCCTTCTGGGTGACTCCCCCAGTTTATATATTGGGCATGATGTGCTGTGGTATGGAATACCCCTTTGGCTAGTTTGGGTCAGGTGTCCTGTCTCTGCTTCTTCCCAGGTTCCCGTGCCCCTCCTCACTGGCAGAGCATGAGAGACTGAAAAAGTCCTTGATCAGAGTAAACATTACTTAGCAACAACTAAAAACATCAGTGTGTTATCAGCATTGTTCTCAGGCTAAAGTTGAAAACACAGCACTGCACCAGCTACTAAGGAGGAGAAAAATGACTGCTACAGCTGAACCCAGGACAACCTTGAATCCTGTATTCAGTTCTGGGCCCCTCACTACAAGAGAGATATTGAGGTGCTGGAGCAGGTCCAGAGAATGGCAATGGAGCTGGTGAAGGGCCTGGAGCACAAGTGTGATGAGGAACGGTGGAGGGAACTGAGGGGGTTTAGTCTGGAGAAGAGAAGGCTCAGGGGGGACCTTATCACTCTCTATAACTACCTGAAAGGAGGATAGAGCCAGGAGGTGGCTGGTCTCTTCTCCCGTGGAACAAGTAACAGGATAAGAGGAAATGGCCTCAGGCTGCACCAGGGGAAGTTTAGACTGGAGGTTAGGGACAATTTCTTTTGATCAGGTATTGGAACAGGCTGCCCAAGGCAGTGGTGGAGTCACCATCCCTGGAAATGTTCACAAACCATGTAGATGAGGCCCTTAGTGACATGGTTTAGTGGTGGCCTTGGCAGTGATGGAAACGGTTGGACTTGATGATCTTAAAGGTCTTTTCCAACCTGGTTGATTCTATGATTCTATATCTTCCCTGGACCCTGATGAGTTAGTCAGCTTGCAACAGACAGATGGATTGCTACCTACACAGAAACAACAAGTATCCTTCAGGCCCAGGAGAGGGAGATCACTTACTGCAAGGCTGCTGAGAGTTTATGAGCTAACAAGGAATAAATATTCAACATGGAGTTTTCCCAAGTGTTATTGACATGATAGTCTTTTGCCTTGATTTAAGAAAAAGAGGGAAAAAATCAGCTTGCTGATTATTATGGTTTGCTTTCATCTTATTTAAGTTAAATGTAACTTCTTTTGAATGCCAGTGACTTTATTTTACTTTGAATTGTCATGTCACAGAAGCCTACCTTTCATTTTCAGGCAGAGTCTCAAAACTCAGTATCTATCTTGATTAATAAAATATGAAGAGTTTACGCTATCTGTTTCTCCTGGTTTGAAAGAGCAATTTTTCTGTTACTGAGAAGACAGGTAGCAGTGCTAAGAAAATAGATTTATTTTTTTTTTCTCTCTCATTGCTAAGGCATTGGACTAGGGAATGAGATACATGGACAGAAATCTCAGCTCTGCCAGAGACTTTCTGGGTGGCCCTGGCTGGATTAAAATGGCATAACTTTGCATATCCTAAAGTCATGTGACATCTGAGACAGTTACTCGAGGTCTTTGTTAGAGAAGTCTCTGGAGATGCTGGTTTGTTGGCTATAGATGGAATCTGGATCAGTAGACACTTGGATGACTAAGTTAGATAAAATGAACCCTTCTCTTAATAATTTGGTCGTTCTCCAGACTCCCTCTGTTAAATGGAGGTAACAATCTTTCCTTTTTACCCATCCTTTCCAAACCTCCTCAGGGCTTCTCTGTCTCAGCATGTGCTGCCTAGTGCAATGATACTCTGATCCTAGTACAGGCAATGAGGTCTCACTTGCATTTCAGATAATAAAAGTAATAATAATCAAGTTTTAAGTCAATACTTTAATGGGAGTTTGTTACATGTAGTACATTTATATCGTACATATACAATATACATGTACTATATACAGTGCAATGACAACATAGCCTGAGCAACAGTTTCAATGAGTTTTATACCTGAAACGCAAATTATAAAGTGAATGTGACTAATCAGAATGTAGACATTAGTGTGGCATCCTGTGGATAGTTGCAACACTATGAAAACAGGATGCTTACATATATGTACAAACATAATGCACAGTGACATGACACATAGAAATTAGATATGTTTTTTGATTCTGAAGTATAAGGTGTTAGGACTCATGTTGTTTAACCTGTTGGAAAGACAAATACAATTTTATTTTTTTTTAATTAGGAAGTCCAAGATTTTCAAGTAAATGAATGGCTCCAGAAGGTGTGAATTTAAGACAACAAACTCATTCATCATGATGGCATCATGAGAAACTAGAAGTTCTGCACAAACCTACTATTTGGGCCCCAAAATGCAAAACAGAACAAAGCTTTCCACTCCCTTTTTCATGCCAAACAGAGAATTGGGGAGCATGCAAAGGAGTTGCTTTTCATTTGTTTGTTTGCTTTGGACCTGTCCTAATCAAGGGCTTTTCCAAGCTGCTCCCTTCCCGTCCCCCCCCCCAACTTTCCAGATTCCCTTGTGCTTCTCTTCTCGTTCCTTTTATTTATTTAATTTGTGAAAAGAACCAAAGGGGGTCTCCAACATCCCATCGCCTAGGAGAGCTGGTTTTCCTACAGGGCTGCAGATGCCGGGCAGAAAGGACTCAAACAGGCAGTGGTGTGGTGAGGTGTTATCAATCATTCAGCATGTTAAAAAAGAAGCAGCAAGAAAAAAAGGGAGAGTGAAGGTGGGGAGTGGGGTGGGGGAAAGAGCCCGGGCTGAATTTGAGGAATTTCCTGCCCCCAGTTGCTGAAGGGAGGTTTTTTTGACATCTGCCCAGACACATGCTGAGTTAAAGAAGTGGGATAAATTTGGGAAGAATGAATGGAGGGAGAGGAGGGGTTGGGAAGACAGAGGGGAGTGTGGGCTACAGGGAAGGATGGCAGCTATGGGGACAAAGGAGGTCTATGGGGGGAGACTGCAATGGCAGCATCTGTTTGTGTGTGTGTGTGTCTGTGGTTTGGGTTTTTTTTTCCTTCTTTTTCCTGCTGGATATTTCAGATATTTGTTCCTTGTAGGGCATTATCATATGGCAGTGAGACCTCTCTCTATGTTGGACAGTGAATCTTCTTCTATATTGGCTGGAAGTGACAGGTACATGAGCAAATGGAAGTTATAAACAGGCAGACTACAGCAGGGCTGGTAAAACACATTTTGAACAGCGAGGACGATAGGAATATTTGAGCAAAACTCATCATAAGCTCTCTTCATCTCCTGGTGTCTCCAGGCAAGGTTGCGTGACCTTCTGAAAGATTCATCAAGCCAGACAGTTTCTGAGCATGATTCAGAGCATAGATGGGCAAAATTGTGTGGTCAGTTTGGATAACTCGGACAAAAGATCAGATACATTGTTCTGTCTGCAGCAGACCTGGGATGCACAGGTTGCACTCTGGACAGCTTGTTTCCATGCCTTCTCAGTCCCCACAGTTTCAGGATGTAATTCCTTGACTTGCTCGGTTTAGCTGTTCATCTCAAAGGTCTCTAGCCCTGCTGGAGAACAGATGCGGGTTAGGACCCACTCAGATGATGAGGCAGCCAGCAAAACTGGGCTGGCATCAATCCCTGTCCAGAAGAGCCAGCTGGACATGGATTGGTAGCAGTAACTCCTTCCTCGTATCTGATTCAGCCAAAAAAGTTTGTCTGTCCATCCTCTCAGGCCTCTGCTGGCCTTGAGCTATGAATCTGTGAATTACTCTGAATTTGCTAAAAGGTCTGCATAGCATCTTGTGTACCCCAGGTAGATAGCCACAAGGTATTTCTGTGAATGCTCTTCCAAAGTCAATGGCTCTGGTTATGAGCCTGGTTTCTTGAATCCTACCTGAAAGAGAATCAAAGTCTCATGCTTTTGAAGCAGCTTCTTGCAGCCTTTCTATGGATGAATCTTTCTCTGTTTCTGCCACTGTTTCCTTATATTATTTTGATAAGTTTCTGATTTAACTTTAAGAGTTCCCTATTGTACATATCTAGTGTGACCGAATCTTACCCAGAGCTTGAATTGGTAGGACCAAATAAAGTACAGTGGGGTAAAAACCTGTGTCAGCTCAGAGCCTGCACCCATAAAGCTGTTTTTTTCAGCTGCTGCTGCAAAACTTGCTACTCACATGAGAAAGGATTTCAGATTTGAGCGAGGTCACTTTAACATCATAACACATACTTATGCAACAGCAGATGAGACCTCCCAACATGAAGAGTTGAGACTTACTGAATAGGCCTGGAGAACTCACCTGGGTTACTCTGATTTCTCAGTACAGAACTCTAAGCATATTCTCTTTAGTATCACACTACCATCACACAATAGCAATGACATTCATTCATGCCAGTGCAATACATAGATTTCTTAAATTATAAGTCTTTGGTAAATGCACTGACTAATTAACTCACTGAAAGACCAGACTACCTGGAAGCTGATTTTGGCCAGATCCCAAACTGAAGTTCTGATCTGCTGTGATGGCACCATTCGGTATTTTATCACCTACATGTTCATCACATTGTCTGCTCTCTTTTGGTCCAAAAAATGCTTCAATCATCTACTACCAAGGCTTGTCTGCAAGTTTCATGCTGTCCTTTCTAGAGGCAGTGACTACTACAAGGCTTTTTAAGGTATAATTTTTCTCCTTCTGAGATTTTAGCAAGTAGAAGACTCAAGAATATGCTTGATCCATTTGTTATAAATGTCATCATCACCCACTTACTGTAACTAAAAATACTTCTGTTGCTACAAATCGTAGTTAAATTGGCCTGATGGAAATAGAGAATATCCTTCTTCCCACTTCAAGAAACAAATAAACAGAGAGGTATTCCCAGACCAGTTCAAAATACATTTTGATCATTCGCATAGAACAAACATTGGTTTAATTCTTTCCTGGGTAAGTTGTTCTAACCCTAAGCTAAGATCGGATGAGCTAAGTTTGAAAAGGAAACATGAACAAACAGGGCTCACATCTAGAATAATCATTATCATCATTTTGTATTGGGCTGCAGTGGCTTAAAAAGAAGTAGTGGATGGCAATACTTACATTTTGACTGCATTTAGCCTATATTGAAACTTGCACAGGTGTATTAATTCAGTTGTTTCATTTATCTTCAGTGTAACAACCCTTGCTTGGTAAGAAAAGATCCAATTAGGCATTCAAATTAGTTCATGTTTTGCACAACCGTAATGCAGTTGAGCTGCAAAATACAAAATCAGTACTTAAAAAAAGTCCCCAGCTGTGGTGCTACTGTGAATTTTGGGGATCCAGACAGGACAGATATTCATCAGATGTTGATGGACAATGTTTAAAAAGGCAAAAAATACAGGTGAAGCTTTTAAATGTTGTAAACTGGAAAAGTTGTAGGAAAAGCTGCTTCTGCTCCCAGGAAAAAAGGACACTGAAGGCTAATCTAGTCCAAGGGCTGGACTGGAAAACTTGGGAGAAGTGTGAGTCAAAGAAATGGATAAAACACTTAAGTGAAGCCTTTGCATAAAAGCTGGGACTTAAGAAGGTTCCAACTTATACTGTTCCTCCAAGGCGAATCAGTCCTCTGTTTCTCACAGCCATCACAAGAGAGCTTTTAGGAGCATTGGCTTCACTTTTATAAAGGTTATGAAAACTGTTCAGTCAGAATTTGCAGGTTTTATTATTATTCTTGTGGGTAAAATCAGGTTGGTGAGGTACAATTTGTATTAGAACATGGAAACTTCACATCAAGGTTATTAACTGAGCATTCCTCCTTGGTGTTGTGCTTGTTTCTCTGTGTAGAGGTGGGACTCAGAGTCTGGTTCCTCCTGCTGTCAGGATGAGCATGATTTGAAAATTTAGGTTTACGTCTCTTTTGATTGGAGATGAGAAAAGGCTTGCTCCCTCACTGTTGGAGCTGTTCAAGTTGAAAGTTGGGAAGCACCTTGTGGCTTGCACAGCTGTGCTGTACTACCTGCTGCAGACCTGGGAGAGGATTTCGGCCTCCAGATTTCTGGCCCTTTCATACTTGGCTTTATATTCACTTCAATAGTATAGATAAAAATAAGTGAGAAAATAGAGAACATTCAGAAAAGGCAACTTAGCTTTAAAAAAATCACTTATATTAGCTATCAGTTGTCAAAGTTTTAATATACCTAGGACATATAGTATTTTTCAAAGGTAACACTTGGAGGGCTGGTCTGTATAAACCAGTATATATTTTGTGCCAGGACAACACTCCATGTTTTATCAATGTAATATAACAATATTAAGTCATACAACATCTAGATTACACACAGTTCTGTGAATTAGGATGCCTGTAAAGATCATTTTTTCCCATTCTTACGTAACTGCACTCTAGAAGCATTTTTAACCCAGTATACTTCTATCCATATAGTAAAAGCAGTGCAAATTTTGCATGGTGACTAATCCCTATTGCCATGGTTTAAACCCAGCTGGTAATTAAGTCCCACGCAGCTGCTCACTCACCCCCCCTTCTTCCTCCCTCCCTGGGCAGGATGGGGAGGAGAATCAAAAGAATGTAAAACCCACAGGTTGAGATAAGAACGGTTTAATAACTAAAATAAAGTACAATATACTACTACTATTAATGATAAGGGAAATAACAAGGGGAGAGAATATAAAACTAAAAGGGGAAAGGGAAGAAGAAAAAACACAATAAACAGAAGTGATGCACAATACAATTGCTCATCACCTGCTGACCGATACCCAGCCTGACCCAAGCAGCAATTGATCTCTTCCGGGTAACTTCCCCCAGTTTATATACTGGGCATGACGTGCTGTGGTATGGAATACCCCTTTGGCTAGTTTGGGTCAGGTGTCTTGTCCCTGCTCCCTCCAGCTTCCTGTGCCTCAGCATGAGAGACTGAACCGGGACACCTTTCTATGTAAGTTTAAGGCCAAGATGACCAATTGGTGTCCCAAGGCTATGATAGGTTGCACAATTGTCCTGGTTATGGCTGGGATAGAGTTAATTTTCTTCCTAGTAGCTGGTGCAGTGCTGTGTTTTGGCTTTAGTCTGAGAATAATGCTGATAACACACCAATGTTTTAGTTGTTGCTAAGTAGCACTTACCCTGATCAAGGACTTTTCAGTCTCTCATGCTCTGCCAGTGAGGAGGGGCACGAGAAGCTCATGGTTTGGTTGTTTTGTTTTTTTTCCACTGTCCAGTTCATGCATCCTTTATAAGGATTTCCTACAGTAGATCTTGCTGTAATCCTGGGCTTCACCAGCTGAGATGGAGGAACGGCTCCTTTAATTTGCTTGAAAGTGGTCCAGTCTTTGGAGTCTGGAGAGGTCTGGTTCATATCTTAATAATTTTCATGCCTTCACATGAATTTTTAAAATGGGAAATACCCTGATGAGCCCCTGGATCTTTCTCTCTTGGCTGGCAGCTTCCCTGCTTCATTGAGACAGCCAAGGAAACCTCATACTCGAAGCCACAAGGACCTCCTCTTCCATTTGGGAGAGGATCGTGGGTACTTATCTGGTAGGAGTCTACATGTGTGCCTACATGTGTGTGCACATGCACAATTGATTCACTATTTCTTATCCCCTTTTCACCTATTAGTGTCCTTTGAAGGATCAGGTTAACTTGCCAGTGGAAATATATGAGCTCACTGTGTGATACAGCATAACTTCAGCAGCAGATCATATAATTTTCCCCCAAAGGCTTGTTGCAGGCTATGTCGAGTCATTTGTATTTATGACAGCTTGGGGGGTGATTTAGTGCAACCTCACTTTGATAAAAGCCATTTAGAGCTCATAAATATGGGTGACACACTGCCTTCTCAGCTGAGATTTTAAATGGAGAGCCACATTTGCATTCCCATTGAGCTTTTATTATTTGGGGGGGGTGTGTGTGTAAGAAAGGTAAGGAGGGAGAGAAAACAGGAAATGGAGGGAGTGTGCAAAGTGCAAAAGGACCTTTGAGAAACTAAGGATGCTGCTCTGCTTAGAGCATCTTTAGCTCAAAGCGCCTGTGATGCCCCCTCCTCTCCACATATCCTCCTGGGCATGGGGTGAGGTGAAGCTCCGCTTGCCCCAGCGGGTCAGCTGGTGGGAGAAGCGGATTCTACAGATCATGGAGAACATGAATTTCATAGAATCATAGAATCATAGAACAGTTAGAGTTGGAAGGGACCTTAAAGATCATCTAGTTCCAAGCCCCCTGCCACAGGCAGGGACACCCTCCACTAGACCAGGTTGCTCAAAGCACTTTCCAACCCGGCCTTAAACACTTCCAGGGATGGAGCATACACAACTTCTCTGGGCAACCTGTTCCAGTGTCTCACCACTCTCATAGTGAAGAATTTCTTCCTAATGTCTAATCTGAATCTCCCCTCTTTCAGTTTAAAACCATTCCCCCTTGTCCTGTCCCTACACGCCCTTGTAAAAAGTCCCTCTCTAGATTTCTTGTAAGGCCCCCTTTATGTATCGGAAGGCTGCTCTAAGGTCTCCTTGGAGCCTTCTCTTCTCCAGGCTGGACAAGCCCAAGTCTCTCAGCCTATCTTCATAGGAGAGGTGCTCCAACCCTCTGATCATCTTCGTAGCCTTCCTCTGGACTCGCTCAAGCAGGTCCATGTCTCTCTTGGGTTGGGGGCCCCAGAGCTGAACACAGTACTCCAGGTGGGGCCTCATGAGAGTGGACTAGAGGGGGAGAATCACCTCTCTTGACCTGCTGGCTGCACTCCTTTTGATGCAGCCCAGTATATGGTTGGCTTTCTGGTCTGCAAGCACACACTGTTGGTTCATGTTGAGCTTTTTGTCAACCAGCGCCCCCACGTCCTTCTCCTCAGGGCTGCTCTGTTGCGTGAAAGGGTAAAATAATTTGGCAGAAAATAAACCCCCTTGCTTTCCAGCTGGTCCTCAGATATTAGAGGGGCTGGGTGCAGCTAGGCTTAGATTCAGAGTGATGCCCAATTTTCCACTATCAGTCCGGTCGCATTCAATATATTGAATAATCACGATTCCGGATGCACTAATAGTGCACTGCACCTTCAGTCTAATCGTGCTCACGAACTAGCACGGCCACACTGAGGGAGCTGGTCGCGTTCAATGAGACATTTACGATTAGCTACTTAAACAGTGCAGTTTATTAAAGCAACAGATACAGGTTCTTGTGGATTGCTGGTGATAAATACACTGTCTGCAAAAGCACGTGCAAATAATAAGGTATACAACCGCGCGACAAAGTTATGAATAATACAGCCTGGCTTTAAAGTATAAAAGTAAAAAGTAACTCTATATAGAGATTCCTAATTTTCCCGGGGAAGCACTGGATACAGTGCAAGCCTTACCCAAAGGTGTCCCTATGGGGGGGAAGAAAGGTCCAGCCCGTCGACTGGTCCCAGGAGTCGAGAGTAGTCAGCTGATGGGGGTCTTCCTCGGCTCATCCATGATGATGTCTTCCCTAAAGCCCCCACTTTTTGGGTCATTTTTATACTATTTTTCACTTTCAAGGTGGAGCTTGAGTGACTCTAGTCATACATACCTTTATTATTATTGGTGTAAATTTTCCTCGCTTCGCTTTTAAAGGTATATGCCACAAAAAATTCAAAGAGCATGCTCAAAGAGGGGTGGTCTCACTTTGGAGGCAGGTAGCATTGGAGGTGGAGGTGTGTTTTCATATTAAAATGCATTATAATGAAGCAAAGTTCACACAAAGGACAGCATTTTGTCAAAAGATGACAGGCCGTTGGCTCAGGGCAGCAAGTATGCAGCTTATCAGTTTTAAGTACCACCTAGTTCCCATCTCTGCTGGTGTTATGACAGAGTTTGGCCGCAGAATCTCCACTCTGCTCCATCCTCCGTCAAGCAATGTTGCCATGGGAACCGCTGTGAATTCCTGGCATACCACATGCAGCTGCATCTTACCCTGAAAGTCTGTTTTTCCTTTATGTGTGAGCAATGCTACATTTTTAAATATAAGTTTAATTTCTAAATCATATTCAGTAATTATCCCACATGCTCTCAATCCAGTCTCTGCCCAGCCTGTAGTTGTGTTTGGGATTGCCCTGACACAGGTGCAGGACTTTGCACTTGGCCTTATTGAACTTCATGTTAGGAAGTTCAAAGGAGTTATGTTTGATACCAACAGCTATATGCTGTTTGATTTATAGTCCTTTGGGGTGTTGGTTATAGTGATCCATTGCTCCCCTTTCCCTTACAAAACACACACACATACTCTCATTCAAAAACCGTTAACTGGTATCATGTTTTCAATTAAAAGGAGAATATTTTTGTTGTTGTTTTCACTTTTCTATACATTGCTTGAAAACAGAACAGTAACGTATCATGACCTCGGCCATTTTCCCCAGGGTGAAGTCCTGTGCCAGTGGCAGTGAAGACATTTGTGACACTGCCAGGATAAAGGCTCTGTTTCGGGCTGATGGGTTGATCCTGAACATGGTTCCCTAGCTTAGCACCTTGCATCTGCAAATAATAGGCATTGGCAGAGCATTTCCTCTGATTTACACTTTAAGCAGGTTAAATTGCCACTATGAGAACTAACAAACTTCCAGGTGATGCATAAGGTGTTTGGAAGCTGTGTGATGCATTTGGGTTTAAGTATTGCTGTCATCTTCAATCTGTGCAGAATTAGGGATCTGGACAATTTGGAGGGCCTTAGATATGATTTCTAGCTTGGAAATTAGAGAATACAATACAAAATGTTGACAGATGGGCTGGTTTATGTACAATTCCTTTTCTTTCTTCTAATCCTCTCCAAAGAGTAGATCAAATTCAATGTACGTTTGGTGATCTTAATTCATTGGCCTATCTCTAATTTCTCAGAAATTACTCAACACTCATCTGCTTAGCTATGACTGGTTCTCACCAGGCCAGGGACCACATGCCAGGGGTATTTCCAGGAGGATGTGGCATCCCAATGGGCTGTCCTTTAATGCCCTCTCTCCCCTTCCTCACCATCGAAGAGGAGAATGGCCTTGGAAGAGCTCTGGTGGCTTTTGGCTATTTACCATGGTAGTCACACACAGGTTAAGGAGGAGCTTTTCCATATGTGATGCTGTTTTCAGTCGATTCCCAGCACAGTGTTCATTAACTGTAATAGAGGTGGTTGAGCAGAACGTGTTTCTTCACACTGGTTTTCAGTTGGGCTTCTGTGCCTGGGAAACACAAGTCGGATTTCCTAGACTTGTGGAATAACACATGGGGCACGTTTCAGAGATGATCCAAGCTCTGCTGAGCAAAGTAATAGGATCAGCTTCCCATGCAGAGGAGAGAGAAAGCCCTGCTTCTCCATGAATCCCTATCCCAGGCAAGGCCGTCCTACTGCTGCCATTTAATCTGTTTTAATCCAGTGGGGGGGAACAGATCTTAATTAATTGCCTTCCACTCCAGGCTCAAGAGGAAAACCTGCTTCAGAACAATTTAATGCAATTAAAATCTGCAGGTTGTGAGGGTGCTGGCAGAGTTCCCTGTTTGTCAGTAAATGAGTGCAGGTTTCCTGCTCTCAAGGATGGGAGAGGCATTTCTGAAAGATGGTAGCTGGAGGTGTGGGCTTTTGGCATACATGAAGAACTGGAAAGTAGGGTGGCTTCCTCCTGTTCCCTGCTTCCCTGAAGGGAGCACTACTGTCACTGTGGCCTCAAATTCTTTCCATAACTGTTGAGTCTGAGTCAGAGTTTAAGGAAGTGGAAGATGGTGGAGATCACCCTTCTTGAAGATGGGTGGCTGGAGAGGAGCAGAGATACCTGTCATCGCTTTTTTCTTTCTTTGCTCTCACTGTGACTGTGTTTCATCCTTTCCCTGCTATCTATCTATCGATCTATCTAGATAACTGATTATTTTCCCTTTCTACTACCTCTGCAGTAGTGATGGGGGAAGCAATGCCTGCCTACTTAATCCAATTTCTGGAGTTCCATATGTATTACATTGTTAGTAATACTTTTCTGGTATGCACACATTAGTGCTTTGTACAGTTGCATATTGTAGACTTTCCAGGAGGGGTTCTAGGCCACTGAGATTGGCAGGAGACTTGGGGAATGCCCATAAATCTCAGTGTGATGACAAATACCTTCCAGTTTTAGTACTGCATTACTTGTTCCAATGACCTATTCTGGGAAGGGCTTATTTATCTAAGAATCAGTTTAACATTCTAGTTCTCAGGGCTGTAGAAATTTTTTTCTGCATTGCTCAGGGACTTTCTATTTTTTTCTATAATGTGTCATTTTAGTAGGACCCTCGGAACTACAATATTTCAAGCTTCATAAATAGATTTGATAGTGGAGAACAAAAAGAGAAAGATTGTTCATGAGGAGTTTATGTACCTTTGACAGTTATTTTGAAACTTTTGTGTATTTTCTACTTTGCTTATTTGGGTTTAGTTGAAGAGGGAAAAATAAGTGGTTATCAAATGAGGAAATTAAATTTTTTCATCTATATGTAAGAGAACATGTATTTTCAGTTGTGTGCATGTCATCTGCTTCCTGGAAACCAGAGTGGATGTCTTATGGATGTCTCAGTTTGCCTCATTTCTGCATTATTAATTGAAGACTTTGAACCAAGAATATCTGACTTTAAGTTAATAAAAAGCAGTACATGCTCATGAACTGGAATAACATCTTTGCCAAGCATCCAGAAAAGCTATATTGATCTTCTCTTTGCATAACACACTCTTGTGATGCTTTATACAAGTTCCCAGCAAGGTGCTATATTCTTCTGAGCTAGATAAAGAGGTGATACTATGCAGCCATCCTAAAATGTTGGTTTCTGAATTATTTAGGCATTTGGAGAGAAAGGAGAGAATAAAAAACATGTCAGCTGTGAATGTTTCTGCAGGTATATGGAGCCATCAAAAGTTACAGGTGAACAAAAGGAAAAACATAGTGAGAGAAGTGGAGGAAAAGCAAGAAGGGAGAGTACAAATGTCAGCAATGAAGGTAGAAAACCCGTTAGCCCAAGGCAAGTACAAGAGAGGACCTAGCCATTAAGGGCCTCTGAAGGGGCTGGTGAAAAAGTGTTGGTATGGTGGTGAAGGTGACAAGAGAGGTCAAGGAGAGAGCCAGGGAGGAGCAAACAGGGATGGGGAGGAGAAAACACACAGTAAGAACTGGGCCAAACTGTGAGCAGCCATGTCTGCACAAAGACTTGAGGAGGAACATTTAGGGTCTGTGTAATTTCTCCCTTTCCTGCATAAATAGCAGGAGCAGTTAGTAGGGTGTGTGTGATAGGGCAGCAGCAGTGACTCCTGTATTTGGGTTATTTAAAATGTCCCACTGTAATATGATTTCACAGAGTTTTGGAGACCACCTTATTTTCTTGTCTACAAAGAAGACCAGCGTTTTTACATTCATAAGGTTTTCCATTAGCAAAGGTTCTCATGGCCTCTTTATTTTTGTCTTTTGTTTTGTTTTGTTTTTAAGAAGCTGTAATATCTCTATTGTTTGAAAAAGAGCCTTTGAATTTTTGCAAGGACAAAAGCTCTACAGCCAAAGACATGCCTTTCCCTTCTCCCTTGAAACTCCCCTCCGTTCTGGCCGAGTTATGAGCTGTGAAAGATTGCCATTCACCTTTTCTCATTTGTGTCGCTCAGGAAAATGTTGGCAGCAGGTCAGAATAATAACTGAACACGATTCTTCTGCAGAGCCAGGCCTACAGCACTGCCAAAGCAAAAATAGCAAAGAGTGAAATCCCCAGGGGCTTGTGAGGCAGGTGGAGCTGGTGTCTTGCCCCTTGCAATCTCCCGCTAGCAGTGGTTGTAGCAAGTCTTGCCAGCCATAGCAGTGTGTATCTCTGATGACACTCAATGAAGGAAAGGATGGGTCCACTTTTGGACCCAACATATTTTCTGTTTTCTGTGTTCAGGCTGCTGAATCAACCAGCTAAAAAATTAGGAAGTGCCAGGTTTGTCCTAGTGGGTCCAACCATGAAGTGGGCTGGGGAACATGTGTTAATCCCATGGTGACATGCCTTTCCTGTCATGTAAGAGAGTGCCTTGGTCACGATGCTGGAGAGACACCCACTCAAGCAGAAATAAGTTTGCACAAATAGCTGTAAAGTTGGGAAATTACTATTTTTTTGATGCTTGCAGTCTAAACATCTTTTTCATTGCAGTGGCCAATGTAATAAACACACTGAAGGTTTGTATATCTATACGACGGGCTGAGAAAAGTAGGGGCTGTTCAGCCTGGAGAAGAGAAGGCTGCGTGGACACCTCATAGCAGCCTTGGGCAACATGGTTTAGTGCCATGTGTCCCTGCCCATGGCAGAGGGGTTGGAAGTAGATGATCATGACCAAGCCAAGTGCAAGGTCCTACACGTGGGTCGGGGCAATCCCAGGTGCAGCTACAGGTTGGGCAGAGAAGAGATTGAGAGCAGCCCTGAGGAGAAGGACTTGGGGGTGTTGGTTGATGAAAAACTGAACATGAGCCAGCAGTGTGCACTTGCAGCCCAGAAAGCCAACCATATCCTGGGCTGCACCAAAAGAAGCGTGACCAGCAGGTCGAAGGAGGTGATCCTGCCCCTCTACTCTGCTCTTGGGAGACCTCACTTGGAATATTGTGTACAGTTCTGATGTCCTCAACATAAAAAGGACATGGAGCTGTTGGAGCAAGTCCAGAGGAGGGCCACGAGGATGATAAGAGGGCTGGAGCACCTCCCGTATGAAGACAGGCTGAGAAAGTTGGTGCTGTTCAGCCTGGAGAAGAGAAGGCTGCGTGGAGACCTCATAGCAGCCTTCCAGTATCTGAAGGGAGCCTACAAGGATGCTGGGGAGGGACTCTTCCTTAGGGACTGTAGTGGTAGGACAAGGGGTAATGACTTCAAACTTAAACAGGGGAAGTTTAGGTTAGATATAAGGAAGAAGTTCTTTACAGTGAGGGTGGTGAAGCACTGGAATGGGTTGCCCAGGGAGGTTGTGGATGCTCCATCCCTGGTGGTGTTCAAGGCCAGGTTGGACAGAGCCTTGGGCCACATGGTTTAGTGCAAGGTGTCCCTGCCCATGGCAGGGGGGTTGGAACTAGATGATCTTAAGGTCCTTTCCAACCCTTACTATTCTATGATTCTATGTTGCTCATTGGAGTGCCTGTCATTAAGCAATGCATTGATTATTCTGGCAGCTCCACTACTCAAGACCCTGTAGACAATCAGACATGGAGAGGATTGAATTTTGCCAAGGATGGGGCTAAAGGTCGTTTCATGCAGAGGACAGATGTATGTAGTCAAATCAAAACTACTGCTCCAAGTGTTACCAACGGAATAGCTGGTAGCTGTGTTGTCAGTTCGTTTACGCTTACATCCTGTTACAAATTAAACTGAAATTTTTGTGTACTGAAGGAGCAGAAAGTTGGTGTCCTGGGTTCAGCTGTAACATTTATTTTTCTCCTCCTTAGTAGCTGGTGCAGTGCTGTGTTTTCAACTTTAGTCTGAGAACAATGCTGATAACACATCGATGTTTTTAGTTGTTGCTGAGTAATGCTTACCCTGATCAAGGACTTTTCAGTGTCTCATGCTCTGCCAGTGAGGAGGGGCACAAGGAGCCGGGAGGAAGCAGAGACAGGACACCTGACCCAAACTAGCCAAAGGGGTATTCCATACCACAGCACATCATGCCCAATATATAAACTGAGGGGAGTCACCCAGAAGGCCCAGATCACTGCTCGGGTTGGGCTGCATATCGGTTGGCAAGGTGGTGAATATTTGTGTTGTTTTCTTTTCCTTTTCCCCTATTAATTTTATATTCTCTCCCCTTGTTATTTCCCTTATCATTATTCTTATTAGTGGTAGTAGTAGTAGTTTTGTATTATACCTTAGTTACTGGACTGTTTTTATCTCAACCCGTGGGATTTACATTCTTTCAATTCTCCTCCCCATCCCTCCAGGAGCGGGGGGAGGAAGAAGGGGGGGAGTGAGCAAGCGGCTGCATGGTCCTGAGTTACCAGCTGGGCTTAAACCATGACAGTTGGTTTTCTGCCAAGTGACAATTCCTTATATCACCAATTTCCAAGTGTAGCCATTATAGATCATTGCTAGGTGTTTTCGTGATTTCCAGCGATGAAGATTAAGGAGCCTGGTTTTCTGCCATAGGCAAAATTCCCCTTAGAACCTGCTCTCATTTTCTAATCCCATAGGTTGGAAAGGGAATGCAAAACTCTGGTAACTGGCCTCTTTTCTCAGCTCTGCTTACAAAGAATGCCATTAAGTACAGAATTGTTCCTTGACTTCTACTTTCCAAGTTTTCTTTCTCCTTTTCTTTTTCCCTTTTTCTTTTTTTTTTTTTTTTTTCCCAATCAGGACATTTAAATTTAGACAGGAGGAAAACTATGAAATATGTTGATTGTACTACAAACTCCTCTGCATGGAGGTATGTCATGGTTTAATCCCAGCCGGTAACTCAGAACCATGCAGCTGCTCACTCCCTCCCCCTCTTCTTCCTCCCCCTGCTCCTGGAAGGATGGGGAGGAGAATCAAAAGAATGTAACTCCCATGGGTTGAGATAAGAACAGTCCAGTAACGAAGGTATAATACAAAACTACTACTGCTACCACCAATAATAATGATGATGATAGGGGAAATAACAAGGGGAGAGAATACAATTGCTTACCACCCACTCACCAGTACCCAGCCTGACCCGAGCAGCGATCTGGGCCTTCTGGGTAACTCCCCCCAGTTTATATACTGGGCATGACGTGCTGTGGTATGGAATACCCCTTTGGCTAGTTTGGGTCAGGTGTCCTGTCTCTGCTTCCTCCCGGCTTCCCCTCCTCCCCAGCAGAGCATGAGACTGAGAAAGTCCTTGATCGGAGTAAACATTACTTAGCAACAACTAAAAACATCGGTGTGTTATCAGCATTGTTCCCAGAGTAAAGTCGAAAACACAGCACTGCACCAGCTACTAAGAAGGAGAAAAATAACTGCTACTGCTGAACTCAGGACAAGGTAGGGTGTAGCAGAAAGAGCAGCACTGCTCATATGCCAGTGTTCAGCATCTTCCCTGTACCCAGTCCTAAGAGCAAGCCAGAAAATGCCTTCTAGGCAGAAACACAGCCTCTCTCAGGATCCTCAATTGGTCCTGGCAACTAAGCTGAAAGCCTGGAACTTGACCACATTTGGAATAAACTTGTCCAAAAACATCAATGCTAATCAGCTTGTGTTATGAATGGATTAAATGAGACATCAGCTGCAATAGGGCAGCAGCAGGATTTGGGTTGCGGCTCAGTAATTAGATACACATAAACTGGCTGGGGAGCTGTCAGTCACTAAGCAGCATTTTTCTTTGTGGTGCTAGGAAGAAGAGATTTTCAGTGGAACTTCACTCCTTGTGCAACTGAGCAAAATGCTCCTCATATGGTGTATGTTAATGTTCCCTTTGATCGGTGTCAGGTTTCCCACTGATTTTTTATGTACTATTGGTGCTCAGAATGGAGTTTGAGGGCAAATGTGTTCCATGCTGTCATGAACTTACCTAGAACAACACTGATGATGGAAAAAATATGCAAAATTTAAATTATAGATGAATGAATGTCTGTGACCCTGGTGGTGTAGGCAATCTGTGGTGTTTTCAGCTACAGATGGGCTATTTGTCCTGGCCTCCTATGCCGGTCCAATAATCACACAGACCAGTAAACCTGCTTGTCCCTCTCCTCCACCTGGCTGGACTGAGGGCCCCTCTAATAGGGATCATAAGATTCTCCACTTATGTCTTGTAGAAAGGGATTAGTATTCCTTATCACAGGAGCTGGATTAAAGTCAGTGTACATGAACATCTATGTCGCATACCTTCACCACCAGGTTCTGCACCCGAGCAGCGATATCTTGCCACAGTGCAGCAGCCCAGATGGGTTTACTTCTGCATTGCCAGTTGCTCTGCTTCCATTGCTGCAACCACCCCCACAGGGCATTTGCCACCATCCATGAGTCAGTCTAGAGATAAAGTACTGGCCATTTTTCTCGTTCAGCAATGTCCAAGGCCAGCTGGATGGCTTTCACCTCTGCAAACTGACTCGATTCACCCTCTCCTTCAGCAGTTTCTGCACCTTGTCACAGGGGACTCCACAGAGCAGCCTTCAATCTCCAATGCTTTCCCACAATACAGCACGACCCATCAGTAAACAAGGCATATTGCTTTTCACTCTCTGACAGTTCATTATATGGTGGGGCCTCTTCAGCATGCATCACCTCCTCTTCTGGTGACATCCCAAAATCTTTGCCCTCTGGCCAGTCCATGATGACTTCTAGAATTCCTGGACGACTGGGATTTCCTACTCGAGCTCGTTGTGCAATTAGTACAGCCCAGTTAGTCCATGTAGCATCAGTCGCATGATGTGTAGAGGAGACCCTGCCTTTGAACATCCAGCCCAGCACAAGCAACCAGGGTGCCAGGAGAAGCTGTGCTTCAGTTCCAATCACTTCTGATGCAGCTCGAACCCCTTCATAGGCTGCCAGTATCTCTTTTTCAGTGGGAGTATAGCTGGCCTCGGATCCTCTGTATCCCCAACTCCAAAAGCGGAGGAGTCGACCTCGAGTCTCCTCTGGAGCTTTCTGCCAGAGGCTCCAGGTAGGACCATTCTCCCCAGCTGCGGTATAGAGCACATTTTTCACATCTGGCCCTGTCCAGACAGGTCCAAGGGCTACTGCATGAACTCTCTCTCGTTTAATTTGTTCAAAGGCTTGTTGTTGCTCAGGGCCCCATTTGAAATCATTCTTCTTCCGGGTCACGTGGTAGAGAGGGTTTACAATCAGACTGTAATTTGGGATGTGCATTCTCCAGAACCCCACAACACCTAAGAAAGCTTGTGTTTCTTTCTCATTAGTTGGTGGAGACATGGCTGTTATCTTGTTGATCACGTCTGTGGGGATCTGGCACTGTCCATCTTGCCATTTTATTCCCAAAAATTGAATCTCCTGTGCAGGTCCCTTGACCTTACTCCGTTTTATGGCAAAACCGGCCTTCAGCAGGATTTGGATTATTTTCCTCCCTTTCTCAAAAATTTCTTCCACTATATCACCCCACACGATGATGTCATCAATGTATTGCAGGTGTTCTGGAGCTTGCCCCTGTTCCAGTGCAGTCTGGATCAATCCATGGCAGATGGTAGGGCTGTGTTTCCACCCCTGAGGCAGTCGGTTCCAAGTGTACTGGACGCCCCTCCAAGTGAAAGCAAACTGTGGCCTGCATTCTGCTGCCAAAGGGATTGAGAAAAATGCATTGGCGATATCAATTGTGGCATCCCACTTGGCTGCCTTTGACTCCAGTTCATATTGAAGTTCTAGCATGTCTGGTATGGCAGCACTCAATGGTGGTGTGACTTCGTTCAGGCCACGATAGTCTACTGTTAGTCTCCACTCTCCATTAGACTTTTGCACTGGCCATATGGGGCTATTAAAGGGTGAGCAGGTCCTGCTGATCACTCCTTGGCTCTCCAGTCTGTGGATCAGCTTATGGACGGGAATCCAGGAGTCTCGGTTGGTTCAGTATTGCCGCCAGTGAATTGTTTTGACACGATTGGCACTTGTTGTTCTTCGACCTTCAGCAACCCCACAACAGAAGGATCCTCTGAGAGACCGGGCAAGGTGGACAGCTGCTTAATTTCCTCTGTCTCCAAGGCAGTGATACCAAAGGCTCATCGGTACCATTTTGGGTCTTTGAAGTACCTTCTCCTGAGATAGTCTATGCCAAGGATGCATGGAGCCCCTGGACCAGTCACAATGGGGTGCTTTTGCCACTTCCTCCCAGTCAGGCTGATTTCAGCCTCCTGTACAGTCAACTCTTGGGATCCTCCTCTCACTCCAGAAATAGAAATGGGTTCCACCCCTTGATACTTTGACGGCATCAGGGTACACTGTGCACCGGTATCTCTTAGAGCCTTATACTTCTGTGGGACTGATGTGCCAGGCCATCTGATCCACACAGTCCAGTAAACCCGATTATCCCTCTCCTCCACCTGGCTGGAGGCAGGGCCCCTCTTACAGTGATCGTAAGATTCTCCACTTACCTCTTGTAGAAAGGGATTAGTATCCCTTATCATAGGAGCTGGAGTAAAATCAGCTCTTCCACTCCATCTGGGAAACTTCTCACCAGAGACTGGAGCAGCAACTTTCTTGGGAGGATCATCCTTGACCGTTGTTCTCCTCTTCAATTTACGCACCCGTTACTCCAGAACTGAGGTAGGTTTTCCATCCCACTTTCTCATGTCTTCTCCGTGATCCCGCAGGTAAAACCATAGAGTGGCCCGTGGCGTGTACCTCCTATATCTCCTGTCTTGAGCAGTAGGACGCCTTCTGTTAATAGTTGAGACATGGGTTGGTACACGTCGGGAGCTGGATAGATCAGGTAAATTGTCTCTTAATTGTTTGAACTCCTGGGACAGTTTTTCCACAGCTGAAATGATGGAAGGGGTGAGATTGTCTTCGAACTCTCGGAGTTCACGACTCACTTCATCCACTGCTGTTGGTGCTGTGTCGTTCCAGGTCATTGATGCCAATGTGTGGGCATACGATGATGGTGCACTCCATGTAAGTTTCCGCTACATGGCTTGTCTACATTCAACTTCATCTGGATCTACAGATGTGTTCCTGGCATCCGGCCTACGATAGATCATCTCTAGAATGGCTGATTCCTTCAGGGACTGGATGCCTCTCACTATTGTGGTCCACTTGGCTGAGCGCCTCATAACATCACCCTTGTAGGGATATCTTTCCTTCACAGCTGCCAAGAGCCTCCTCCAAATGCTGAGGGCTCGCTTCTCTTTTGCAATCACTTTGTCAATTCCTCCTTCCCTAGCAAGTGATCCCAGCTGCTTGGCTTCCCTACCTTCTACTTCATGACCATCGGCCCCATTGTCCCAGCATTGGAACAACCAGGTGACGATGTGCTCCCCTGGAAGATGTGTGAAATATTTTTGCATATTCTGCAGCTCGGTTGAGGTCCAGGATCGAGAAGTCACCTCTTCTTCTTCTCCATCTTCCTCTGATTCGCATAGTAATAACTCTTGTTCAGATGCTGTCCCCTGTAGTAAGTGCATTGGGACTTCATCTTTCTTCAGTGTCTTTCACTGGGGTTGGAGTGGCTGCAGTGTCTGTTGCTGGGGTTGGTGCAGCTGCTGTGCTTGGGGGTTGAGGAACACCAACAGCTGCGTTGTCTGTTGCTGTTGGGGTTTGAGTAGCTGCTGTACTTGTCACTGGAGTTGGTGTAGCTGCGGTGCTTGGAGGTGGAGTAGCTGCGTTGTCTCTTGCTTTGCTATCATGTCCAGAGACATCTTTTTCCCTTTGAAGGTGCTGGATAGTGTTGAGCAGGGCTCTGTATGCATAGGCCAAGCCCCAGCACGTTGCCATGATTTGTCCCTCTCTGATAATACCAGAACGACAGCACACCTGGTTTAAGTGTTTTACTAGTTTTTCCGGATGTTGCACTTGTTCAGGGGTGAAGTTCCAAAGCACTGGAGGGGCCCACTGGCCTAGATACTTGCCCATACTATCCCACACACCCTGCCACTCATAACTGTCCAGCCTTGGGGAAAATCTCTTGGTGGTCCTCCTATATTGTCATCTAACCCTAGGCCAGACTCTAAGCCGACAATGCTTAACTTTCGAGATCAGACAAAATAGGGTGTTCCCAGGGTGGGATGGCCGTGGGTAAAACACACTCCATATGTGTGCCAACATGCTGATCCCCAGCACAAGCAGCAGGCAGGTCTCAAGGGTATTCAAAGGCCATCCAAAACCTTCAGAACTCTCAAATGCTGCTATAAATAGCCTGGTGGGGGGGAGCGTGTAAGGGAATGCCTCCTTTGTAGGTTGACCGCCTGAGGAGAAAAAAAGAAGATATGTAATTGCTAAAAAATTTCATTATATACTTCCCAAAGTATAGAGGTGATGTCCACACCTGAAGCGCAAGCCAGACCAGTTTCATGATCAATGAGTCTATTGTATTACAAGTCATTACCATGAAGTACAGTGAAACAATAACCTTAACCCAGGCCCCCCAGCCGATAAACACTAAAACAGCTAATACTGGTTCTAAGTAAGGTAGGACGTGCTGAAACTCTGAGATCAAGTGCAACAACTCTGAGAGCCAATAAATCAACATTGTGACCAGTGACTATTTATCCGAAACAATGAATACTTATGATAAATATGATTAGACACACTCTGGTCAGATTTGTCGTTAACCCTTTGTGCCCCACGTTGTGCGCCACAAAGAACTCTTGTGGTTTAAGCTCAGCCGGTAACTCGGAACCACACAGCCGCTTGCTCAGTCCCCCCTGCCTTCTTACTCTCCCCGCTCCTGGAAGGATGGGGAGGAGAATCAAAAGAATTTAACTCCCACGGGTTTAGATAAGAACAGTCCAGTAACTAAGGTATAATACAAAACCACTACTGCTACCACCAATATAGTGTTTATAGAAGAAGACCGAATCCAAAAGCTGTTTTGTCACTGAAAAAAGGGGCCTGAAGGGAGGATCAATAGTACTATGTAACACTGTCATGATTCAATATTGGACAATAAGACATTTTGACTAATCTACACATATATTCATATCTGTTGTAGGGTTTTTTTGGGTCAGAGACAGTAAAAAGCTATTAGCCATCAAGATGCTTATGTGAAATGAGGTTCTGTAGTTGTTCATAATCTCACACATTCGATACACACACAAAATTTTTTAAAAACTGCTTCTGGATCCAGCAAATGTAGTGGGGATGAACATGCTAAAGAGAGCCATGGAAGTGGCTTTCAATTCTGGAGTACACAGGGAGGTAGGCAACAAAAGATTTTTAGCTTTATAGGCTTTCCTAATTACTATCCATAGCTGAGGAAATACTGTAAGTATTCCACAAGTATTCATTAGCTGTTGGGTTTTTATAAGCTTGATTAGACTTTGTATACTTTCTTCCACTATTCTGTCATGCTTGGTCTTGACAAATATTTCAGCAAACATATTTTGTGAGCAGGAGTGTTTGTGGAGGCTGCGAATACTGAAGAATATTCCTGAATAGTGCCTTTAATATTCCCACTGGAAACCTGCTTCAAGGGATTGTAACGCCCCTCTGTTCAGGAGACAAACATTGCCATGTTGTGCAGATGTTTAACAGCTCATGAATTGGGAAGAGATCGAGAAGAGTTTTTAGAAAATAATTTCAAATATGTATTTATAGGCAAACAGCAGTCTGCTAATAGTTCACAAATCAACAGGCTGAAGTGGGGCTTCCTGTACTAAAGAATAAATCATAGGCTTAATTTGGGTAATCATTCCTGAATGTATACCATAAGGTTATCTTGCTTTTTATGGAATGAATCCTGATTTACCGAATATGACTTTGGTGGTGCTGTTTGATTTACAGCAAAATATATTAGAAAAAAAATCTTGCACATCTTTACAGCCAAGGAGCATACCATGGTACGAATGTTCAGAGCATTTCAAAGCATATGAGTGGGGGGTTTTGTTTGTATGGTTTAGTTTCATGGGTTTTGTTCTCTTCGTTCAGCTCTGGAAGGAAAAAACAGACTGGTTTATTCAGTCCTTTCCTGCAGTACCACAGCAATGTCATGCTTGGGTTCCTTGTTAACTGTTTGTTGGCATTTTGGAAGGTATCAGGAAATGGAATAAGTTGGGTAACTTGTGTTGTTTGTATTTATAAGTTGTGTTATTTATATGCATTTTTCTGCAAAGCCTGATTCTTTAGGACCAAGCTCTGTAATAGGTTTCTTAAAAAATTAATCATAGAAATAGAAAGAAACTCAGTGCTCTTTCACTCTTTAAATACACTTTTTTTTTTTTTTTTTGTCTCTCAAACCACACAGTTAAAAAAATAGTGAATAGCCGTTTCCCACTTGGCCTTCAATGGGTGAAATCCTCATCTTGTATATATGGCGTAGCTCTATTCAAATCAGAGCGACTACATTAATTCACTCCAGCTGAGGCTCCAGCCCTTAAAATGCCAGTGAGGAGAGCAAGTTTTGCACAGTATGGATTTTGAGGCTGGGTGGAAGGTTTTGCTGTGTAACTTAGTTATGTGTCTAGAGGCTCAGGGCTGTGAGAAATTGGCTATTTGACATTTTCAGCATACACAGCAAATGCTTTGGCAGTTCAAGTTAATGCCTTTTGAATTCTCAGGTTGTTTACTTTCAGCTTGAATGTGGATTTGCTTTCAGCCTCAATGGAAAATCTACCATAAGAAGTAATAGGACCAGCCATCTGTCCAAAAGGGTATGAGAATTCCTGGTTTTGAACCAGTAATGGAGATCAGGGACAAGTTCACCCCCTGTGTAATCTCTGGCAAATTATTAGCATGCTGCTTGGATTTCCGACCTGGGACCCAGTCCCTCTGGTGCAGTGTGAGCAAGCAAAGACTTAGGAGATGAGACCTGTAAAATGAACACAGTCAACATCCTTTTCCAATGGTCGCTTCTACAAACAAGCATTGTTCTAGCCTTTCTTCCTCTGCTCTGATTTACAACTTGTTTTGGCATAAAAACTGTATACCTGTGAAGTGGTCCGCTCCATCGCTGCTGAAGCCTGTGATCTCAGGGGAGCAGTAAACGGCAAAAGTGAATGGGAACCCCCATCTCTCAATAGTGTTTCCTGCAAGTAAATATCGATCCATGTGTTAGTCATAGGCAAGAGAATGGTATAACTAGATTGTGTCACTTTTTCAAAAAAGCTCAGGGCCAAATTTCTCAACTGTTCAGCCAGCACTCTTGAAAGGGTCCAGATTTTTTACTTTCTTTCTTTCAAGCCAAAAGTTAAACCCATCCCTCCCTCAACTAGCTAAATCAAGAAGCTCCACAAAAGCCAAGTTTTGACAAAAATTATCAGCATCCTGCAGCATTTAGCAGGACACAATGAACAGATTTTGCAAAGAGCACAGCATGTGATGGATAATGGAGCTATTCCCGATTCACATGTGGACACGAATGGGGACTCAGGCCTCCTGCACCTGTCTTGGTCACCCACAAAAAGTGTCATCAGCTTCAGTGAGAAAATACTTAGACTATATGTACTGTGCTGTCTAGAAGGTTGTGCCCTTGTTTTGGAAGCCTGTGTAGTATAAACTCTTGGTCACATCTCTTCCACTGACTTCATCCATTGTTTCTGTTGACTTGGATTGAGTTATTCTGATTTGCACCAGCTAAAGACCTGAGTCTTGGTCTCCAAACCACATGGATGAGCTGAAGATCATTGCTTGAGTAATTAATAAATAATAAGAAAGGCAGGAAAAAAGACTACAGGAAATCATTTAGGAAGAACATCGTATCACAGAATCAAAGAATTGTTAGGGTTGGAAGGGACCTCTGGAGATCATCTAGTCCAACCCCCATGCCAAGGCAGGGCCACCTAGAGCAGGTTAAACAGGAACGCATCCAGGTGGGTTTTGAATGTCTCCAGAGAGGGAGACTCCATGACACTCCTGGGCAGCCTGTTCCAGTGCTCTGCCATCCTCAACACAGAGAAGTTCTTCCTCATGTTGAGGTGAAACTTCTTGTGTTTTAGTTTATGGCCAGTGCTCATCATCCTGTTGCTGGGCACCACTGAAAAGAGTCTGGCACCATCCTCTTGGTACCCACCATTGAGATATTTCTATGCATTAATGAGATCCCCTCTCAGTCTTCTCTAGAATAAACAGACCCCTCTCTCCTGCAATCTCTCCTCATAAGAGAGATGCTCCAGCCCCCTGATCATCCTTGTGGCCCTCTGCTGGACCCTCTCCAGTAGCTTCTCTAGACTAGACAGGGCCAGCTCCCACAATCTCTCCTCATAAGAGAGATGCTCCAGACACTGCTGGCTCATAGTCAACTTCTCATCTACCAGTACTCCCAGGTCCTTCTCAGCTGAACTGCTCTCTAGCAGGTCAGCCCCCAACCTATACTGGTACTTGGGGTTCTTCCTCCCCAGGTGCAGTACCCTACACTTGCCCTTGTTGAACCTCATTAGGTTTCTCTCCACCCAATTCTCCAGCACACTCTAGCCCTTCATCCAGGTCATTGATAAACAAGGTGAATAAGACTGGACCCAGTACTGATCCCTAGGGAACACCACTGATGACAGGCCTCCAACTGGATTCTACTCTGCTGATCACAACCCTCTGAACTCTGCCATTCAGCCAGTTCCCAATCCACCTCACTGTCCAGTCATCTAACCCACATTTCCAAAGCTTACCTATGAGGATGTTATGGGAGACAGTGTCAAAAACCTTGCCGAAGTGAAGGCAGAAAACATCCACTGCTCTCCCCTCGTCGACTCATCTTGCCATGTCATCATAAAAGCCTATTAGATTGGTGAAGCAAGATCTACCCTTGGTGAATCCATGCTGACTACTCCTGATGACCTTCTTCTCTTCTACACACTTGGTGATGACCTCCAGAATGGCCTGTTTCATGACCTTTCCAGGGATGGAGGTGAGGCTGACTGGCCGGTAGTTTCCCGGGTCCTCCTTCTTGCCCTTTTGGTAGATGGGAGTAACATTTGTCTTCCTCCAGGCACTGGGCACCTCTCCTGTTCTTCATGATATTTCAAAGATGATGGAGAGTAGCAGAGCCTACATCTGCCAGCTCCCTCAGCACCCATGGGTGCATCCCATCAGGGCCCATGGATTTATGGATGTTAATCTTTCCAGCCTATCCCTAACCCAACCCTCTATGACCAGGGTGAAGTCTTCCTTTCTCTGGCTGCCTTCTCTTACCTCCAGTGTCTGGGACTCCTGAGGGCCATCCTTAGTGGTAAAGACTGAGGCAAAGGCGGCACTCTAATTCTGCCTTCTCTGTGTCTTTCATTACCAGGACACCCATCTGATTCAGCAGTGGCCCCACATTTTCCCTTATCTTCCTTTTGCTGCTGATATACTTGTCGAAACCCTTCTTGCTATTCTTGATGTCCTTTGCCAGACTCAATTCTAAGTGGGCCTTGGCCTTGCTTGTCACATTCCTGCATACCCTGATGATTTTCCTATAGTTCTCCCACTTGGCCTCTCTCCTTTTCCACATGCCATAAATTTCTTTCTTGCATTTGAGTTTTACTAGGAGGTCCCTGCTCATCCATGCAGGTCTCCTGCCCCCTTTGCCTGATTTCTTCATTGTGGGGATACACTGGTCTTGAGCTTGGAGGAAGTGGTGCTTAAATTTTGACCAGCTGTCTTGGACTCCCTTCTCTTCTAGAGCCCTATCCCATGGGATTCTTCTAAGTAGGTCTGAAGAGGCTGAAGTTAGTTCTCTGGAGGTTTAGGGTTCCAGTACCGCTTACTGTTTTGCTTCTCACATGCTGAGGTGAGTATCTCCAGAGAGGACGCTTTTAACACTGGAGTGGGGGGAAGCACAGAGTCCAGGAGCCTCAGTTCAGAGCGGCAAGAGCGACCGAGGGAGCCTCAAGTCCTTGACAGGACTTGCCCAGGAGCCAGCAGCTCAGCTGATGCGGGCAGCTGACTCACAGGGGGCAGTGCCAGGAGTGACGGCACCAGCCCTCAGTGGGGAAAAACCCACCCCAGGGAGCGCGAGCGACCAGGAGCGCAGGGAACAGGGCGTGGCGGGGCAGTGAGCGGGATGGTGAGCACTCGCCTCAGAACGAGGGCCCGCTCTGGGAGCTCTGCCCCGGCGGTGGCCAGCGTAGGCACCCAGACAGAGCTGATGAGAGGGGAGGCTGCGGCGCAGACCTCGGAGTGTAAAAAGTGCCTCAACTGGTCTCTTGAGGTGAGGGTGCACAATGGACAGGGCTGCACTCGGTGCGCCCTGGTGGAGGTCCTCCTGCAGCAGGTGGCTGAGCTGCGGGAGGCTGTTGGAGAGCTAAAAGATGCCAGGGAAGCTGAGAGGAAGCTGGGCTGCTTGCTCCAGGCCCAAACTGTACAGGGGCCGCAAACGTCCAGCATTGCTCATATAGGAAAGAAGGAGGGCAGCAACCCAGGAAGCTGGGAATTAGTCACGAGGAAAAACAACAAAAAAAGGAGGAAGAGGACAATTAACGACAAGGGGCTTCCTCCTAAATCTGATGTCCCCACCCAGAACCGCTTTGCAGTTCTGCAGGGGGCTAATGAGAAAGCACCCACCACACCTAATGAGCATCCTGCTGATGCACCAGTAAAGAGGATCACTACTGGTGCCTCCAGGAAAAAGCAGCAGGTCATAGTAGTAGGGGACTCTACTTTGAAAGGCACAGAGGCACTCATCTGCTGGCCTGATCCAGTCTCGAGGGAGGTGTGTTGCCTGCCGGGGGCTCGGATCAGGGATGTTGCAGAGAGGCTGCCTGGTCTAGTAAGTCCTGCTGACTATTACCCCCTTCTAGTGGTCCATGTGGGTGCTAGAGATATAGGTAGTAGTAGCCTGGAGAACATTAAGAAGGACTACAGAGCCCTGGGAGAGGTGGTTAGGGGCTCTGGAGCTCAGATAGATAGTTTTTTCATCGATTCTCCAGGACAAAGGGGAGGAACTTAAAAAAGCTAGGTGCGTTTGGCAGGTTAATAAATGGTTAGAATGGTGGTGCCATAGTCAGGGGTTTGGCTATTTAAAACATGGGGCTCCATTTGGGAGGCCAGGTCTACTGGAGGCTGGTGGAGCTGGTCTGACAAAGAAGGGGAAGAGCTGTTTTGGTAGGAGGTTTGCCAGGCTGGTCAAGGCAGCTTTAAACTAGATGTGTTGGGGGAGGGGGGCATCGATCCATCCCAACACTCCCAGTCAGTGGCCAGCACCTGTAATAAGTGCTTGGAGCCATGTAACGATGTTTCAGCTGCTCCAGCCATTGAGTCGGCTTCATCTGGATCTCGGCTAAGGTGCCTCTATACAAATGCCCGTAGTATGGGGAACAAGAGGAATTAGAGATGTGTGCAAGGCTACGGGAATATGATGTCATTGGTATCACAGAAACATGGTGGGATGGCTCCTATGACTGGAGTGTCGGAATGGAAGGTTACAGGCTCTTTAGAAAAGACAGGCCAGGCAGACGGGGAGGCAGTGTTGCTATTTATGATGTCAGTGATAGGCTAGAGAGTATGGAACTCTGTCTGGGGACTGGTGATGAGGTAACAGAGTGTTTGTGGGTCAGGATCAAAGGGAGAACAGCAATGGGGGACATTATGGTGGGGATCTGTTACAGGCCGCCTGATCAAGAGGACTCTGTGGATGAAGTGCTCTACAGACAGATAGGAGTAGCCTCACGCTCGCAGGCCCTTGTCCTCATGGGGGACTTCAACCATCCTGACATCTGTTGGAGGGACGGTACAGCCCGGCACAAGCAATCCAGGAGGTTCTTCAATTGTGTGGAAGACAACTTCCTCTTTCAAGCAATAGAGGAGCTGACAAGGAGAGGTGCCATGCTTGACCTCGTGCTCACCAACAGGGAGGGACTGGTTGGAAATGTAATGCTCCAGGGCAGCCTTGGCTGTAGTGATCATGAGATGGTTGAGTTTCAGATCCTCAGGACAGTGAGAAGAGCATGCAGCAAGCTCACTGCCCTGGACTTCAAGAAAGCAGACTTTGGCCTCTTCAGGAACCTCCTTAGTAAGGTTCCATGGGATAGTCCTAAAGGGCAGGGGGGCCCAAGACTCCTGGTTGATATTCAAGGATCACCTGCTCTATGCTCAGGAGCGTTGCATCCCGACTAGAAGAAAGTGCAGCAGGAGGGCCAGGAGACCTCCATGGATGGACAAGGAGCTGCTGAGGAAACTTAGAGGGGAAAAAGAAGCTTATAGAAGGTGGAAGCGAGGACAGGCCACCTGGGAAGAATATAGGAGCATTGCCCGGGAAGCTAGGGACCAGGTTAGGAAAGCTAAGGCCCAGCTAGAATTAAGTTTGGCAAGGGATGTAAAAGATAACAGGAAAGGATTCTATAGATACGTAGCAAATAAAAGACAGACTAGGGACAACGTGGGCCCTCTCCGGAAGCTATCAGGAGAACTGGCTACCATGGATTTGGAGAAGGCTGAGGTTCTTAATGACTTCTTTGCCTCAGTCTTCACGAGCAAATGCTCTGACCACACCATGAAAGTCTTGGAAAGCAGATGCAGGGACTGTGAAAATGAAGACCTTAGGCCCACTGTAGGAGAGGATCAGGTTCGAGACCATCTTAAGAACCTGAATGTGCGCAAGTCCATGGGACCTGATGAAATCCATCCGCGGGTCCTGAAGGAGCTGGCGAATGAAGCTGCTAAACCACTGTCCATCATATTCGAAAAATCCTGGCAGTCAGGTGAAGTTCCCAATGTCTGGAAGAAGGGAAATATAACCCCCATTTTCAAGAAGGGGAAGGCAGAAGACCTGGGGAACTACAGACCAGTCAGCCTCACCTCTGTGCCTGGCAAAATCTTGGAACAGTTTCTCCTGGAAAACATGCTAAGGCACATGAAAAACAACGACGTGTTTGGTGACAGCCAACATGGCTTCACTAAGGGCAAATCCTGCCTGACCAATTTGGTGGCCTTCTATGATGGAGCCACAGAACTGATGGACAGGGGCAGAGCAGTTGACGTCATCTACCTGGACTTGTGGAAAGCGTTTGACACTTTCCCACATGACATCCTTGTCTCTAAATTGGAGAGACATCAATTTGATAGATGGACCACTCGGTGGATAAAAAACTGTCTCGATGGCCGCACGCAAAGAGTTGTGGTAAATGGCTCGATGTCCAGTTGGAAACCTGTAACGAGTGGTGTCCCTCAGGGATCGGTGTTGGGACCGGTCCTGTTCAACATCTTTGTCGGCGACATGGACAGTGGGATTGAGTGCGCCCTCAGCAAGTTTGCCGATGACACCAAGCTGTGTGGTTCGGTTGATACGCTGGAGGGAAGGGATGCCATCCAGAGGGACCTTGACACGCTTGTGAGGTGGGCCGATGCCAACCTTATGAAGTTTAACCAAGCCAAGTGTAAGGTCCTACACCTGGGTCAGGGCAATCCCAGGCACAGCTACAGGTTGGGTGGAGAAGAGATTCAGAGCAGCCCTGTGGAGAAGGACTTGGGGGTGTTGGTTAATGAGAAGCTTAACATGAGCCAGCAGTGTGTGCTCGCAGCCCAGAAAGCCAACCGTATCCTGGGCTGCACCAAAAGAAGCATGACCAGCAGGTCAAAGGAGGTGATCCTGCCCCTCTACTCTGCTCTCGTGAGACCTCACTTGGAGTATTGTGTACAGTTCTGGTGTCCTCAACATAAAAAGGACATGGAGCTGTTGGAGCGAGTCCAGAGGAGGGCCACGAGAATGATCAGGGGGCTGGAGCATCTCCCGTATGAAGACAGGCTGAGAAAGTTGGGGCTGTTCAGCCCGGAGGAGAGAAGGCTGCGTGGAGACCTCATAGCAGCCTTCCAGTATCTGAAGGGAGCCTATAAGGATGCTGTGGAGGGACTCTTCATCAGGGACTGTAGTGGTAGGACAAGGGGTAATGGCTTCAAACTTAAACAGGGGAAGTTTAGATTAGATATAAGGAAGAAGTTCTTTACAGTGAGGGTGGTGAAGCACTGGAATGGGTTGCCCAGGGAGGTTGTGGATGCTCCATCCCTGGCAGTGTTCAAGGCCAGGTTGGACAGAGCCTTGGGCCACATGGTTTAGTGCAAGGTGTCCCTGCCCATGGCAGGGGGGTTGGAACTAGATGATGTTAAGGTCCTTTCCAACCCTCACTATTCTATGATTCTATGATCCTGAGTTCCACTATCTCATGGTCACTACAGCCAAGGCTGCCCCCAACCTTTACATCTTCAACCAGTACGTCCTGGTTTGTTAGTACAAGGTCCAACAGCACACCTTTCCTTGTCTCCTCCACCACTTGTATCAAAAAGTTATCTTCATTGATCTACAGGAACTTTCTGGACTGTGTGTGCCAGGCTGTGTTCTCTCTCCAACAAATCATCTGTTCTTTAACAGCAAAACATTCATTCTTTACTACATGTAGGGTGAATGTATGTGCTTTTCACTTCCCCGAGGCGAATAGTCCAGGGACATAGGATATTGGCAACATCCTTAAAAGCACACTGGCCTGATTCTGATCTGCCTTATACACTGAACAACATTACTTGAGATATCCTGGTGTAAATGCAACCAGAGATCAAAACCAGCCCTACAACAGCCCTGTTTGTCTAGAGGACTTAAGCAAAACATACTGCTTTAATCCCAACAGCACCATCCCTGGGCTGTTTTACGTCAGTTACACTCTGATTTTAGAAAACTGGAGGCAACTGGATCATGTTCAAACAGTTTTCTTTCTTCCTTCTCTGTTAAATTAAGTCTACTGCAGATCTGATGAGTTTCAAGATTAGGTAGGGAAACAAGTATGTCTTCAAAGTCTTTATTTTGTTTATTAATTCAATAGTATTTACTGACTAATAACCACCCAAGGCTAACAGACTCATTTGAACTGGGAATGCTGTGATCTCACATGTTATCTATGGGAAGAATAGCCATCTTACAGATAACTGGTCTGCTTAAGGTGGGAGAAATCAAGGCTTGTATTCCTCTCTTAGGGAAACTAGCTTGTTTTTCTGCCAGTTTTCAGGAAGCCTTTTCTTTTAAAGTTTTCCATAGAATCACAGCATCATTTTTCCTTATTTCCCTTGTATGCATGTAGTCATGAGAAAGTAAAATGAAATGAAATTAAATTGAAATGAAATAAGCACAGTCCAACCTTCAAGTCAAAGACTTTGCAGTTTTAAGTTTTGCTTGGAACTAGAAGCAGAAAAGCCAAAACACTGCATAAAAGAAGAAGAAGAAAAAAGCTGTTTTCCTGGTATTTTTTGGCATGGGTGACTGATCTGAGAGATACTGGAAATCATGCAAGAAGGGTCTGGTTTTAAGGCATTTCCAGCCCTGATATGAAGACAGAGGGCTTTAGATAAGCATCTGCATGTGGGGATCTTTATCCAAAACAAACCACCAAACCTTTTGTAGTTCACCTGTCACTGATAGTGATTTTCCCCTCCGCATCTCTCCCTGTGCACTTGTGCTTGCACGCAAGTTGTTCAAGGCATCCTAAAAGCTTTTCCTTGCCTGCAACTTTTTTTCTCCTCAACGTCAGGATTGCTTTCCTCCCCCTTCTCCTTTGCCACATCTTCTCTGTGTTTTGCACAATTGTTTTCTTTCTATTCCAGCCCGGAAAAAAACCAACATGTCCCCTCTTCCTGGCAGTGTGGGTGACAGAGATGGAGAAATCAGCACAGTGTCAGCAAGAGCTTAGCCCCACAACTGGGACCTTAACTTTCAGCAGCGGAGAACAGTGCCGGGTCACTGCACTAAAGCAAGCCGGATTGATATAAAGTGCTTTCTCACCCTGGGAAGGGAAGCATCAGAAGCAAGTTGATACAAATTTTTAAGCAACATCTACTGTGAGCTTACAGCAGTGAAAGCTGAGTTTTTCCAGGGAAAGATCACCATGGAGTGTATATTTACTGTCATAACCCCCAAAACGACACAATATTTGGATGCTCGCTGCACTGGGGGGATATAGCATAGGGGCAGTGTAGGTTTTAGAGCTGTTGAAACTGGAGATAGAGCATGCGGACTCAACGTGCTGTATATTGTGTGAAGTTTTCAGATCTGAAGACCTGAATGATCATGTCTGCCAAGAGTTAATGTGCTTAGTAAGAGGATGCTAAAATATTCTTTCCCACTCCAGTTTGCAACTGAGAACTTGTTAATCTGTAATATCTTTTATTTATAGCGCCTTTTGACTCAAAGGATCTGAAAGTGCTTCTATCTGGGAGTCACTTCAATGATACCTCCAGGCAGGGGTGCTTATCTGCAGGAGCATCCAACTGAGGTTTCAGGTTCTGCTTTGCCACCTACACATGTGAGGGACCATGTCTGCCTTGCCAAATGCCAACACTTGGTACTAAAGGCTGGAGGGAAGGGCAGAAACCCACACTAAGCCTGAGGAATAGCAAAGAGAGAAATCAGACATATAAAACATATGGGAGAACCAGTCTTTTCCTGGTGCTTTTGCTGGGCCTCCTGAGGGACTCACCATGGGGAGCAGAGGCACCAGGCCTGAGACACAGCAAGTGCCCATCTGTTTTACTGGCCTCTAACTCTCATGGCTTCCAAGGAATCCTGATGTGTCTCAGTGGACAAAGCAGTCCAACCAGGCTCATAAAAAGTCCCTGGGACACCAGCAGCTGCTTACAGGGCCATACCCCGCTCTGAGTCTCCAGCCTGGCTTGCAGCTTAATGTACTCGTTCCACCATGCTAAAATCCTTGGTGCATCTTCTCTCCTCCCTCCATGTCTCTCTCAAGCCATCCCCAGCATCAGCATTATTAGATCTTTTTCTCCAAATCTCTTTCCTCCAGGCACCAGACAAGGTGCATTTTACACCACTTTAACTCCATCACACATGTCAGTGTTTCAAACTCCGGTGTAATTGGAGTCACATCACTAGTTGAAAGTTTGCTCTCGAGTCCTTTCCATGGAGAACATGCATTTTGCCTCAACCTTTCTCCACCTCCCAACCAAACCTGTCTCCTCCCTCCTTCATGGAGGGGGCTGGGGTTTGCACATCCTGGCATGCACAGGGGTTGTGCTGCCTCCTTTTTCCTCAGAGAAGAGCATACATATGTTGTGGTACATATGGTCCATTGAGTGTTGCATCACATTTCACTCCCTTTGGTGTTCCTTACACATATGCTGCTTTGGATTTGTGGGTGGGAGTGGGAAGGAGTCCCTCTATGGACAAGCTAAGAGGGAAAAAGGGAAGAAGAATACCAAAAAGAAAAAAAATAAGGGAATAAATATTTGGGAGAAGGGCATTTAAGAAGAGAGAAAAGCAAATCAAAGCTGGTCCCAGGCTGGAACCAGCAGCTGGTTGCCAGCATAGCAGGCTAAGAAGTTGTTTGTGGAAGCACTCAGTGCCATGTTTGGGTTGCTTTAAAAACTACACCCTCCTGTGGCATATGAAAGGCATGGACTCAAAACATCTTCATGCAGCGAATCACTTTATTGCCTATTGCTCTAGCTTTTATACCATTCTAGCAAAAGCTGTCTTTAGCCTATTGCTCTAACTCTTATACCAAGCTCTTTTATCACATCATGTTTAGTTCCTGGTTTACAGTTTTGTTTTTTCCACATTCTTCATCATTTCACAAACAGTCCCAAAATAACCAGTTCCTTATCTTTCTGTTCTCCTACTCCTGTCCACCTGGGTTGCTCTGCTTAATCACACAGTGTACTTTGCTTCTTCTTTAACTCTTTCTTCTCCAGCCAAGCAGTTACTTCTCTTTGGCAATAATCAAATAGTTTCCATCCTCTCCCACACCCTCCCTTCCTTGTTATTCCACCTCTTTTTTTCTCCCATCCTCTTGAGCAGGAGGAGGACTTTGGTTGCCAAATGCAAGCTTGCAGGAAGTTTGCATTTACAGCAATGCCAAGGGATGCAAACGGACTATGTCCTGCCCTGTGACACGTATGTGCACACATGTCTGTGCCTGTGAGCACTGCAGCTCACCTGCACTTGGGCAGCTGTGAGCTGGATTGGACCTGTCAGGCGTGTTTGTTGTGGGTACAGTGGCACTCCACTCCAAGGAGATGCCAGTGAACTGGCAACCATGGCACAATTTTTTTTGCTGATGTGAGGAGAGGAAGTGGGAGGGCTGTGGGTGAAGGAGAAAGGGGGGGTGGAAGGTTGTAACACTTGTCTGGAAAAATTTGGAGGAGTACAAAAGAGAGCACAATTAAAAGGGGTGGCGGGGGGGGAGGAGGCTGTGAACTGACTGCTGTGGAGGTGGGAAGAGATTTATGCTTGCTGAGTGGTTTGGTTTTGAGTAGGCTGGGAGGGTTCAGGGTGCCACAGACAGGACGGGGGGTGCTGTGAGGAGGCTGGTGGCCCTGGTGGCAAAGTGGTGGGGCTTAATTTTCTTCCTTTTTTTTCCCCGTCCCTCCACTGGGTACTTGGAGGAGAAGGAGAGACCAAAAGCTGAACTGGTGCCAAGAAGGAGCTGCAGCAACTCAAAAATGGCACTCTGCGCAACACTAATATTTTGAAGCTGGGCTGCGCTGGAGAGCAGTGAAACATGCAAGGAATGAGAATGGCTGTGGTCACAGGGCTGCCAGCTGGGCTCAGGGGCATTCTCCCTCCTCCCTGCTTCCTCTTTGCCTTTTAAATTAACCCTTTTCTCCCCCATTCACCCCCAGTGATATTTAGGGATTCTCGGAAAGAGAGGGGACCCTTGCTGGGGACTTGGGGTAGAGAGGGGACAGAAAAGCTCTGCTTGTAGCCAGCCTCTAGCCCATGTGTGTCTGTTACGATGCTCGCTGGAAAGGATTATAAGCAGAGAAGGGGCAAGTGGGCTCATCCCCTCCTGCCATCTTCTTATTGGGGAGGGATTTTTATTTTTGATTTTTTTTCCTAGGGAGTAAAGAGATTCCCTGGGAGTTTTCTGATTGCTTTCCTGTTGCCACTCCTTCCCCTCCTCCTCACTGTCCTTCTTCTCTCTCCATATCCATAAGGCTGCTCTCATGGTTCTGTATCCTGATGCAAGGTTACTTGTAGGATATGTGAATCTCTGCAAAGTGCAGTGTCGCCTGCATCAGTGTTCCCCTCCTCATTTGCTGGGGGATGAGGCAACTTCCAGGCAGCTCCACGGCTCAGCTGAGCACCTGGTTAATGCAGTGTCTGTGCTTTGGTTGCGAAAGCCCCTTCCTGCAAAGCCTGCCTGGATAAAACAAACAAAGAAACCCCATATAGAGCTGAAACTTCGACAGCAATTCATAAGGTTGATTGATTTGCAAGGGATGGGCTGGAGTTTTGCTGTGGTTTTTGTCTGAAAGGAAAGGTTTTGCCCTGTGTTGGTCCCCTTTTCCTTCCTTTCACAGGCTAGGAAAAGGTACATAAAAGTACCCTGTTTTTCTAATGGGGTTTTATTTTTAAAAAAAAAAACCTTTTAAAAATTATTACCAGCACAAGCATTCTTATAGCAGTTCGATAGTTGAATCTGAATGCAAAGATTTCACTACCACCACATGCATGCTCCTTTCTTGATCTTTCTGGCATTTGGATTTGAAGTTTTAGGTGGGCTTTACAGAAATTAGAGATTGGAGGAAGAGAAAACTCCTGCCTTTGGGTTTGAAAATGGGTCCAGATCCTGTTTTAGCAGCAGTTTTAGCACTCACACAACCAGCAGGTCAAGTTCAAGGAGATTTTTCTAAAGCACAGGCCAAGACTCATTAACTTGCTGCATCTCAGAAGCTTGTGGGTTGTTGTGTTGTTAGATTGGCTCAGTTTGTAGTCCCAGGTGTAGGATGATCCCCATAACCCCTCTCTCGCCCGAAAACCATGCCTCAGTATATATCCAAACCACTTCAAACCTCACCTTTGGTTTCAGACACGTAGATCTGGTTTTGGAACACCTAATTCTGTCTGAGCAATGCCTTTTGGAAATACTGTGATAAATAGTGGGGAATTTAGGGAGACTTACAGGTGTTATCCAGCCTGTTCTCCTCACCCTCTTCTCATGGCTCCTTGCAGACCAATGGTCCTTCCTCTGCAGAGGATCAAAAGTTCAGTCCATAATTAACTGCTAGGAAGTGCACTCATTTCTAAGGTGACACTAGCAGGTTTTGTATGGAGTAGAATGTCTGCAATGACTGATCCTTTGTTCTTCCTCAGCTCTCAGCTGTGCCTTGTACCATGTAGTTGCTGCAGCTCAACTTGGGCTTGCGCAGAGGAGATGCTGTTGTTTCTTCTTACTCTTTTTTCTTTGTTTCAAGTGAGGGGTATGTAGTGCTTTGCCCAGGAAACCTTGGTGAGGGTGAAGAAACCATGTCAAAAGTCAATAAGAGGGTTGGCTAAGTAACTTGGAGTAATTAATTGTACCTTCCACTCAATCCTGCCTGTTCTTCATTAATAAAGAACATCATACATAAAAATACATGGGTTTATATGCATGCATGCTTGCTGTTTGCTTTTCAATTGCCTCTTTGGACTTAATGAGATAGATAAGTTGTGTATTTAAGCTACCATCCTCACCAAGGACACATACCATGCAGACCTTGCCTGAATTTCCCAGAAGTCCTTGCCAATACTTTTAGCTGCAGTTGCACCTCTTTCTCTGAACACAACTTCCTCTTTTTAACCTGAGATCCCTGACCATGGGATTCCAACCTACAAAAGCAAATGCCAGGAGTGGGGATTAAAGTCCACATCAAAGTGAGCAGAGGGGACCCTGGCACTGTCCTAACCCACCATGCAACTGGGCGGAGCATGGCTCATGCTTTTAGATGTGGAGCCAGCTTGTGTTTGCTACTAATTTCAACCTCTTAATACTTCAGTTACCAAATAACAATTCCCAACAGATTTGTAGAGAGGATCCCAAAGGTACAGACAAGTATTAATGTGGACTGACAACATCCATGTGAGCAAACTAGCAATGTGGTGTTTGTTATTCAGGAAGGTAAACTGAGGACAGCAAATGAAGACACCTTCCTAAATCTTGATATTTCAAAATGCAGACCTCTTTCATGTCTTCGATATCTTGACAATGCTCTGGAGTAAGGGAGCTTGTGTAATGGATCTTGTCCAATCTTGCAACAAAACTGTTACTCTTGTACTTTCCAAGTGGTCCAAGTAAGCCATCTGGGCACCTTGGTCATACTTCCCAAGGAACACTGCAAGGCATTGACAAGGCAGCTGAATGTCTATTTCTCCCTGTATCAAAGAGGTGTCTTTGGATATATTTCCCTGAAACATGCTGTCTCAAGTTGCTTCCTTCAAATCCTTCATTCATTTAACACTTTATAATGAGAAACATTGTCTGATTGGAGTTGTTATGAGATGACTTGTGTCTGGAAGGGTTAATGTGGAGGACTCTTCCAAGGCTATCTTCCAGCCCTTCTCCCAGCCTTTCCCCACTCCCAGTCTTTTTTTTTTTTTTTTTTTTTACTGGTAACCTCACATTTCTGTAATCTAAATGTGCAAATGCTTTGCAGTCATGGTCCAATAGCTGTGTTAATCTCAGACCCCTGGAGTGGCAGATGGCTGATTTGTGGCTGATTCCAGTTACAGAGAATCATGCCACCTGTTATCTTTGCACAGGCTGCTGCTTAAAAGGATTCCTTGAGCAAAATCAGTGAAAAACAAAGCAAAGAAAACATTCTCTGATCTGCAGAGACCACAGGTGAAAATATAAAATATTTCACCTTTGTGCAAAGGGCTGGAGAGGTGGACAAAGAGGGGAGAGGAGGTAGGAGGGGAAGAAGAGGAGAGGAAGATCTAATTTTCATACCAGAAGTGCAGAAGTGCAGGGCAGTGTGGGTTTGCTGCAGTCATGATGTTGAATCACAAGCATTTACCCTGTTTTAAATGGTTTTGCGATGTGGTAATCCTTGGCTTCAGCTCCCTTCTTTAACTCTTAAACAAAGAAGGTGGGTTGGCATCCTGTGACACCTTCTTGCTCTTCCCAAGCCTTTCCAATGTGGGTTTTCATAGGAATCCATGGCACCACTCCCTGCCATCACAGCTCATTGCATGCCCCGCGACTGCCAGGGAAAGCTGTGCTGGCCCTGTGATGCTGATATGCTTACCAGGGCTACTTGGGAGGAGAAACCTACTCATCTGTGTGGGTTATTGAGAAGCTTGGGGGACCTTCCAAAACTGAGCAGGGCTAAGGGTGAACCCCAGCACTGGGTGCTCATTGGGTCCCAGCTGGCAGGTGGTGGTGGGCATGCAGAAAGATGTAAGGAAATGGAGAAGGACAGGGCGAAACTTTGGATGCTTGTGACCATTTCCTGCACAGTCATTCCCACAATCAAGGTTTTCTTTTTTCTCTTTGCTCTGGGAAAAGCCACAGAGTCAGATGAAGAATTTGGGAAGAGAGTGTGGGTTCCCTGTGCAGAGTCCGGTGATGAAATCTGTGAAGAAGGTAAGAACAAGGGGTTATGGCTGTGAAAGTTTTTGTTTCTTCCTTTTCCCCTTCCAAGCCCATTATTGCACTGTCGGACACAAAATTTAGATGTGTGTAGCATAGAAACTGATATTCCAAGCACTAAGCAAAAGAGTCGGAGAAGATCAAGCTAAATAGGGCTTCTTTTTAATGCATGCCATTAGGATGGCTTGGGTTTGTCCTGGGTTCAGCAGTAGCAGTCATTTTTCTTCTTCTTAGTAGCTGGTGCAGTGCTGTGTTTTCGACTTTAGTCTGGGAACAGTGCTGATAACACACCGATGTTTTTAGTTCTTGCTAAGTAATGTTTACTCTGATCAAGGACTTTCTCAGTCTCATGCTCTGCCAGGGAGGAGGGGAAGCCGGGAGGAAGCAGAGACAGGACACCTGACCCAAACTGGCCAAAGGGGTATTCCATACCACAGCATGTCATGCCCAGTATATAAGCTGGGGGGAGTCACCTGGAAGGCCAGATAGCTGCTCAGGTCGGGCTGGGCATCAGTCAGTGGGTGGTTTTCCCCTTACCGGCTGGGCTTAAACCACGACAGGGTTTTAGAACAGTTTGTGTTGTATCCAAATAGAATCATAGAATAGTTAGGATTGGAAAGGACCTTAAGATCATCTAGTTCCAACCCCCTGCCATTGGCAGGGATGCCTCACACTAGACCATGATCTATGTGTAAATAATTGTTACCAACCTCCTGACACCAGGACCCAATTAGGAAGAGCCCTAAATAGGCCATTTGTGTAGTGAGCTTCCATATGTCTCCTGGCACAATTTATTTGCTTCACTCCATTGAGATGTAATGAGAATGAAACTCCTAGAACTGCCTTTGACTCTGAGTCTGTTCTCTTCATCTCCTCTGCAGTTATAGCCTACTATTAAGAAGATAATATCTATTTTACCATGTTCAGAAGAAAAAGCTACTGTACTCATATACCAGATTGCCCAAGTTTCTCTATTCTGAGTTTCTCTACTCTCTATTTCCGAGTTTACAATAGAAATAGAATAAGAAATGCTAAAACAGCTTAAGAAAAATAAAATACTTTCAGAGAAAGCACATAGAAGGTTAGGGCAGGATGATCTTGAAGGAATAATACCTACCACATCTACCTCAAAACCCTGCTGAAAGCTAATGTGGTATTTCAGTCAAATGTACAGATGCAATCTGAAGAGCTCTGGGTTGATTTGGTTTGTCATTCTTCCTGCTAGGGTGTGAGGAAGGGGTAAGGTTGGTAAAAAGCTGCCTGAGTTTTGTCTTACTTTTTAATATTTAGCTCAGTCTGGACCAACATGCTCTCTGGAAACCTCTATTCATGTTATGATGCAGGTTTAAGCCCAGCTGGTAACTCAGAGCCACGCAGCTGCTTGCTCACTCCCCACCTTTTTCCCTCCCCCCTGCTCCTGGAGGGATGGGGAGGAGAATCAAAAGAATATAATTTCCATGGGTTAAGATAAGAACAGTCCAGTAACTAAGGTATAATACAAAACTACTACTGCTACCACCAATAATAATCATGATAAGGGAAATAACAAGGGGAGAGAATACAACTGCTCACCACCCACTGACCGATACCCAGCCCAACCCAAGCACCAATCTGGGCCTTCTGGGTAACTCCCCCCAGTTTATATACTGGGCATGACATGCTGTGGTGTAGAATGCCCCTTTGGCTACTTTGGGTCAGGTCTCCTGTTTCTCTTTCCTCCCAGGTTTCTGTGCCCCTCCTCACTGGCGGAGCATGAGAGACTGAAAAGTCCTTGATCAGGGTAAGTGCTACTTAGCAACAGCTAAAACATCGGTGTGTTATTAGCATCGTTCTCAGACTAAAGCCAAAACACAGCACTGCACCAGCTACTAGGAAGGAGAAAAATAACTGTTAGAGCTGAACCCAGGATAGTGCTCAAGATTCCCCCCCCCCAAAAAAAAAACAGGGCCTTATCTAGTTCTCCAGTGAAAGACAATTCCACTTGCAATGATTTTGTTTATGATAATTCACTTGCATGTTCACTTCCAGAAATTGTTATTGTCTTCCAGAAGGGACGTTAGTGCTGGTGACCTTTCAGTGATAATTATAATCAGACCTGTCAGCCTTCACATGGTGTATGCTTTTCACTTGTATTTACAAGGATTTTTCCTGAAGCCTATTTCCAGTGCTGCTTCATAGGGAAAAATAGTCATGATTTTTTCTACTAGTCTTTGACAGCTTTTGCCTTTGAAAGCATGGAGAGGAGCAAAATGACTTCCAGTTGCAGTTAAAGAAACTGTCTGTTGGTCCTGGTGTAGAGCTCTGCATCTGGAGAACCAGGGAGTGGGTGGATAGTCTGGGAAATGCTGAGAGGTTTTATTTGGTTGTGACAACTCTTCGGGTGTGTGAGAATGCTCACAGAATCTAGCTCTGCAGACCTGCTAGATGAGGGCTTCAGTTGTCAGGTGGTTGTTGGCAGTGGTACCCTCTCTGCCTGCTGTTTTGGGCAGCAATCCATGGTTTTGCCCATGTTGAACTGCTCGGACACAGGATGGTCAGAGAAGCAGCTGAGGTCACTGCTGGAAGTGATGGCTGACATCCAGGGATGGTCGCAGTGCAGGACCAATGGACCCGCTGACACTGGCACACCACAGTACAGCAGTGACCAACTGGCCAATGTGGTGGTGTTGGGTAGGATGTGGTTTGGTATTTTATTCATCCCAGGATGTTTGAAAATTGTCTCCTCTAGTTTTATTCACTGGGAAACACATCGGGCCATTTACTAGATTTCCCCCCATTTTCACTCCATTATTTCTATTGATATGCTAATAAGCCCCCTTTCTTTGGTTTTTGCTTTTTGCTAACTTAAAGAAAAAAAAAAAAAGCAGTACTTCTTACAATTTCATTAGTCTAAATGAATGATGTATTTTTAGTCCCTCCTATGTTATCACCATGCTCTTTGTAATGTACTCAAAGATTTGGGCTCCCTTGATTTTGGCAGAATTTGAGGGTGGTCAGCACCTTATAGCTTTTGCAGCAAAGGAAATGGTGGAAGAGTGGGAACTCCCACATTCTCTGCAGTTACATATTTAGTGTGCCGGGATATAATTTAATAATTTGCCTTTGTTTTATTTAAATTCACTGGGAACTAGAGATTTATTTATCAGGTGTCAGTCCCTGAAGGAAGATAAATGCCATACATCAAAGACTTCATCTATTATACAGATTTGAAGGCTTTGCTATTGCATTCCTCTGCCTGCTGCATGGAGTAAAAATGCCTTCGGCTGAACAGAGTGATACTTAGCGGATAGCATCTTATGATCAGCTGAGATCTCAAGGCGCATTAGTGGACAGATTATGATGTGATGGAAAGAGGGCCAGGAATAGACTTTTTATCATGAGATCCTTCCTGAGACTATCCTTCGTTGGTAAATTCTAGTGGTCAATCACTAGGGCCAGGACAATAATTTGAAAACAGGGGAGTGAAATAGTGGTAATCCAAATACGCTTGGGTTTGCCAACTGCAGTTGGATATTACAGTTTACAGTTTCTCCCTAATATTCTCCTAACCTCCTGTTTCTGTCAAGGCTGTGGGTGATCTTGCAATATTTCCTGTGACTAATAACCCAAAAGATCTACATAAAATGGACCCTGAGTCCTTGGACCACAGGGGAGCTGCAGTCCCCAAATCGAATGTACGCATGTGATGAATATGGATATCTGACTGCGAAGGGAAACATTCACATGGAAATGTCTCTGTCATTTTTGAGATAATAACAGTAATGCTTAATCCTATTTCAACCTTTTTTAGGAAAAAAAATGCAGATTTTAAAAAATGCACAGCCCTGGTAGTATTTCTCTTTTTATGGAGCCAAACAGAAACAAGAACAACTTTTACATTGATCTTACCTACCTACCTGTGCAGGATTACTCCTTAAACTTTACCATAGGTTTAAGTTAGCCTCCTTTTTATCTTAATGGCCAATAGGAATCTTCGGCCTCCTTGATAATTGGGCATAAAGGAATGCTCATGCATTGCTGACTCTGCACATTGATAATGGTTGTGCCAAAGTTTGATCTGGCTGCTGTGGCCACTTTTGGAAGGAAAGAAGGATGGACACGTGTTTGTGAAGTCTGATGTAAATGCATTTGGGTCTATCTGAGCATGAGCTCATGCCCAGGCAGCCCATGCTAGTTATGAAGTATGTAGCAGAGCCCTGTACAGGGTTAGCATGGGGGTATCCAAGGTGTACACATTTTGCTTCCTCCTGAAGCCAAACAAGCTGCTCCTTTTCCTGATGGGAAGAAGGGGAAGGGCTGGCAGTATGTGAATTTCAAACTGCTCTCAGTGTAGTGGGAGGCTGATGCACCAGGTCTGGAGAAAAGATAGCTGCCACAGCCCTATGGAAACTCTTTTAAAATGAGAAAGTTATGGAGGTGGAGGAAATGCACAGCAGGACGCTGTCTCCTCTTATCCCCCTCAGCCTCTTCAATCAGGTGTCTGCTGGACTTCCCACTCCTGCATTTTACACTAGATCATAGGATTGTAAGGTATTAGATTCTGCTGACATGAAGTCATCTGCCATCCTCCTGGCATTATAGCTTCCTGAGTCAGGGAGTGGCTGTGAAAGGTTGAGGTTGTGAGCCTACATGGTGCTTTTAGCTGCAGCTGCCAGGGCCACAGAGGTGTCCAAATAGGAGCTGGGAGGAGACACCAGCTGACTGACACAAGTGTCCACCATCTTTTCTTTGGGAAAAGCAGGCACTGCAAAGGGTGGATGACAGCCTTGGTGCTGTCTGTTCACCAAGAAAGTGCCATTGCCAAAATACAGCTGGCTCACTATGATAAGGTACTCCCTCCCAAGCTCCATCTGCCAACCATGAGTTGGTTGCCACACGGGTGATGCTTATGGACAAACATTGCAAGCATCATGAGCGAAACCATTCAAAGGGATGGGTTCCTCTGAACGACTTCCACCTGAGAGTAAGAGCTTCTGATGGCAGCTTTGAAACCTTTCCACTGAGAAGGCTTTGTGGTGTGTATGGTGAAGATGGTGTAGGTACAAAATGTTTCCTCTTGCCTCTCTCCGCTGCCTTGTAGTGCTTGGGTCCCTGTGGGGTATAGGAGGGTGCCCGCACTTGGGCGACACCATACCAAGATCTTCCCTGTTGGTGTGGGATTGTGTTGCTGTGCTTTCTGCCAGATGGTCCCTGCCCTGATATAGTTAATTCTTCTCAAAATAAGGAGCTTTGTGTTCAGCTTCTTGTAGCTCAGAGGGACCCATGAAAACAGACCTTCTTTGCCTTGGGCAGCCCAGCACAGAAGTTCCTATGGGACATCTTATGGTCCTCCAACGTAGCATGGTTAGAGCATATGGCAAGTACTTGAGGTGGGATGCTTTTTGGGGGGTATGTAATTTAAAGTTGCAAACGTTGAAGATATAGTATTAGGCAGATGACAGTGATGTGGGATGGGAAAAAGAGGACAGTGTTTTATGAAGTTAATCTTTGATATTTTAAACAAATAACATCTGGTTCTTTGCAATTATTCTTAGATTGCAGGCAGCAGTAATCTCTGGTTTCTCACTGAATAAGAGTGATTTCATGAACTAGCAAAAGATTATTGTTATAACCAAATTTAGAGCCATACACTTCCCTTCTCCTGGCTGGAAAGAGATGATCCTGGGCAGTAAAAGAGGAAGAAAGACATATGTCATACTAATGTCTTAGGTTGCATCTGTCTTAAGCAAGTTAAGCAGTGTCTGGGAATGTTCACGGGAGTGTGACTGGGTATACTCAAACTACTAGACCAGTCCTTGGCACGCTTCTGGTCCACAACAATGAGCAAGCTCCTAAATCATTCCTAAGCATGGATCAGGGTTCATCCCAGTGAGCTGTTTGCATTTAGCTGCTGTGTTAGGGAAGTTAAGACATGGTTGCGAGCAGAGATACAAACAATTCTGTGCCAGTTGGCCTCAATGCCTGGGAATATTTCTTGGTGCATTTAATTTGCTAGTGGCTGAAGAGGCTCAGGCCCAACTGAGAAATTGGTCTCATTCATCCTAAACTCCATTTGTCAGCAGCGGGAGAGAGGAGTCACCATCAGAGGCTGATTCCACCTCCCTTGGTCCTGACCTCTCCAAATAGTAGACAGTTGCTAAGGCAGCTAAGCCTACAGGGTTTGACATGCTGATAGCGAAGAAAAGGCTATATTATCCCAGAAAAAGGCTATGCGTAGTACAGGCATATTTCCTGCATATTTACTAGTCACCTCCACTGCCTCTCTGAGCTCAGAGGTGTTCTTTCCTGCAACAGTGAGTGCCACCCTTTATTTTTCTTCACAACAAGTATTTCTGTCTCCTTCACCATAGAGAGTCCCCTTTTTCAATAGGTTCCAGCCATAAGACTGGTTTTCTATATAATTTCCTTGTAATGGTTTGGTGGTTGATAGTTAAATGTGTCCATAGCAGACAATTGTAGGCTTATATATAATAAAACAGTTCATGGAAGGATATAGCATTATATCTTTCAAATATAAGTAAACCCTTTGTTTGATAAAGAAAGTTTTATTTCAAGTTCACCCCATCCACATATATATATCTAACTACTTTTTCACACTGAATCAAATACCTAGGTGAAAAAAATAAGTTTGGCTAAACTACTGCAACCAAAGTGCAATGTTTCATTATCTTTTCTTTCATTGAAATCTGTTCATGCACAAGGTGATCTGATATAATACATGTTTAAACATATAATACAAAATATTTTCCCTTCAAGAATACCTCAGGTGTTTGGTCACAGTGGGGATGAAATTACTGATTGAATTTGGCACATATTTGGAGACAGGACCTTAACCTGCAGGTTTCAGTGAAGAAGGTATTTTCCCCGGGTATTTCAGTAAGTCAGATAAGTAAATTATATTTTTGACATGTTAATGATGTTCCATTTTAAACAAAGGAAGCAATATCCCAGTGGTGTCACTGAAAATCAATGCCCTGTGTTGCTTGTTAACAACTGCACATTTATTGTTTCAGTGTCCCAGTTTGCTATCAAGTATCAATGCACTGTTACATATCAAATAATCAATAGTTCTGTCAGTTGAGTATGCCCTGGAAATACAATATTACTGTTAATATTGATCCACACAGGAGACATCAAGGCATCAAACTTTGCAGGCTTTACTTGTTAGCACCCTGGCTTTTACTTGTAGAGCAACTAGCTTGAAAATCGCTATGGTGTGCTATCCCCCAGGGACCAATGTTTTCTGCACACCCTCCTTCCATGTATAATAATGAGCACAAACATAAACACAAGGGTATTGAGGTACATGTGACCTGCAGATACGGTGCATATAGTTTCATTTTAGCCTTCTGTGGTTTCTGGGTGCAGCAAACCAGCTGCACTAGTAAAATCAAGCTGCATCAGCTCTGGTATCCACCTCTAACAGTGCAATACAGCAGCCTGGTTGGCCAAATTCATCAATGTCCCAGTGTGCTCTTCTTCATGGGAAGAGTGAGATGGGCTGTGGATGGATGGATGGCTTGAGACCTCCAGCAGCCTTCTCCAAGCACCATGAGCAACGTCGTTAGTGAAGGCTCATGTGATTTGCTTGCAAATGTGAATTCAGGCTCAAGTTATCAGTTGGGAAAAAAGAGTCCTGCAACACTGAGGTGTGCTGGCAGCTTCAAGAGCATCTGTTCTTTGATCTCCTGCCCCCTCCAGGCTGCCAGATTGCCCTGGGAGGAAGAAAATGTGGTGCTCCCCATTCCCACATGTGTGTTCACACACACCCCTGTGAGTTTGGCAGTCATTGCTGTATCTGTAATGGCTTTGCAATGAAGCTGTGAATGAAAGTTTAACAGATTGGTTTTACAATTGTCAGTCTTCCCAGAAGCAGCCCAGAATTTCATTAATTTTTATAGGCTTGATTTCCTATAAGCTCTTTTCAGATTTTACTAGATCCAGATAAATTAAATCAGTATTTTATCTATGTGCCACCAAAATTAGTTGGCACAGTACTCTTCATATAGGAATGCTATAGTTCTTGTCTCTTGTATTAGAGCAGCAACTGCGCTATAGGATGCTCCCATTTCTTTAAGAAGTTATTCTACTTCAATAATAAGAGTGCTGGGAAGAAAGTAACCTGCATGTGAGCAGAGCATAACCTCAGTGAGGATAAGTGAGGAGATGTGGGCATTTGGAAGAAGGCAATGGCTCCACCATGCCACAATGGCCAGGAAAAGGTGCAGGACAATGATGGAAGCGTAAAAGCAGAAGCCTCAGATGGCTGGAAGGAGTTCATGATAGCCCCTGGCAAGCTGAGAGAGGAAAACTTTTTTTCTTACACATGCCTTAGGAAGAAGGAATCAGGAGAAATGGTACCCTCTGCAGTGCCTTGCTCCCCTCCTCGGGAAGGTGGCCTCATCTCTGATTCAGTGTTGTCAGAACCCACTGTGCTCGCAGACAGTATCAGGCAGAAGGGTAACAACTAGCCTTTGAATAGGTATGAATGGAACAGGCTGGTAGTAACAAGGAGCCCCTTGCAGAAAGCCCACTGAAATCACTGGAGAGACACCCAGCTTCTTTTCCTTTAGGTAACTCCTGTCATAGGAACCTTCCTTGCTATGTTGCAGAAGGAGGAACAGCACCCCAGCCCATGTGGCTCCTGACATGGAGCCATTTGAACTTTGAGTGACTCACTCTAACACCACCATCATGCACGCAGCTGTCCCACAGGGTCTGAGAAACTTGCCACATCATATGGAGGAACATGTCCTCCCCTTGGCAGGAGGCATGTGTGCCACAAGGTGTCTACCAGCTTAGTAGATGATGTTACCAGGTTAGTTCTATTTTCCAGGTGACCTTTACCCCCATCGTCAGAGGTCCCCTCGCTCCCAAGGAGCAAATTTATCAGCCTTATCCTTCTGAGATCTTCAGCTTATCTCCTTCATGGCAAGCCATTTAGCACCTGGGAGATGAAGCTCAAGACAATATCTTGGGAAGTCTATGTGAGGAATGAGATGTGTACTATCTCTTACTGGGAGGAATCAAGGTCAGGTTTAACGTGCTCAGAGAAGTCTGAGTTGCAGGGTAAATGCAATGCAAGGCTTTTTATCTATTGGCATTTCCTAAGACCCGACTTCATATCAAAGATTACATTTCTACGCTCCACTCTTTCAGAGGGAAGAAAGAAAAGTTCAGACACTCAGCCAGGAGCAGGTGTGACTCACGGTTGCTCAGGTTTGCTACTTTGCAAGAACATGGAGTTAGAGCTGAAGTTGTCATCAGTTGTGGCTGTGTACTATCAACAAAAGGTGGTGATGCTATGGTTGCACACTCTTCAAAACATTTCTCCCTCCAGCAGTATCACCTCTTCTCTGTACAGCCTCAGCAGCTTACTTCAGCTGCTTCAACTGAAACTACAAATGATGTAATTATGTTGATTTTTTTTTTTCATTGGATGGTGAGTGAATAGCCATCTCTGGCCTGATTTTAGATAAAATGCCCAAAAATGCTATCATTGAAGTTCAGATGTCATTGGTGACTTTAAAATCCTCTCTAATTGCCTTGGATCAAAACCAAATGAAATAAAAATAGATGTGAGAGTCAAGAGACCAAGACACCAAAATGATGTGCCCAATGCAAGTAGCTTGCTGGTTTCAGAGTGTTTCTGGCAGCCATCTACTTGTTTGAATTTGAGGTTGTGACACTTTTAAAAGTCAGAGAATAACCCCCCCCCACTCAACTGCAGTCTTCAGATATTGTACTTGATAACAGGTTTCTCTCTCTCTTCTTTTTTTTTTTTTTAAGAACTGAAAAGCTGCAATAAGGTCTCCCCAGAGTCTTCTCTTCTCCAGGCTGAACAACCACAACTCTCTCAGATGTTCCTCACAGGAGAGGTGCTCCATCCCTCTGATCATTTTTGTGGCCTTTCTCTGGACCCTCTCCAACAGGTCCATGTCTTTCCTGTACTGAGGACTCCAGAGCTGGATGCAGTACTCCAGGTGGGGTCTCACCAGAGCAGAGTAGAGGGGCAGAACCACCTCCCTTGACCTGCTGGCCACGCTTCTTTGGATGCAGCCCAAGATATGATGGGCCTTCTGGGCTGCAAGTGCACATTGCTGGCTCATATCCAATCTTTCATCAACCACTACCCCCAAGTCCTTCTCCTCAGGGGTACTCTCAATCCCTTCATTCCCCAGCCTATATTGATACTGGGGGTTGCCCCGACCCAGGTGCAGGACCCTACACTTGGCCCCATTGAAACTCATGAGGTTCACATGGGCCTACATCTTGAGCCTGTCCAAGTCCCGCTGGATAGCTTCCCGTCCCTCAAGCATGTCAAATGCACCACTCAGCTTCATGTCATCTGCAAACTTGCTGATGACGCACTCAATCCCACTATGTCATTGATGAAGATATTAAACAGTACTGGTCTCCCAATATGGACCCCAGAGGGATGCCACTTGTCATTGGTGTCCATCCAGACATTGAGCCATTGACCACTACCCTCTGGATTTGACCATCCAGCCGGTTCCTAATCCACCAAACAGTCTACCCATCAAATCCATATCTCTCTAATTTAGAGAGAAGGATGTTAGGGGGGACTGTGTCAAAGGCTTTACAGAAGTCCAGATAGACAACATCCGCAGCCCTCCCTTTGTCCGCTGATGTAGTAACTCCATCGTAGAAGGCCACTAGGTTGGTCAAGCAGGACTTGCCCTTGGTGAAGCTGTGCTGGCTGTCTTGAATCACTTCCCTGTCCTTCATGTGCTTTAGCATGGCTCCTAGGAGGATCTGTTCCATGATCTTCCCAGGCACAGAGGTGAAGCTAACAGGTCAGTAGTTCCCAGGGTCCTCCTTTCTACCCTTTTAAAAAATGGGAGTGATATTGCCCTTTTTCCGGTCACCAGGGACCTCACCTGACCACCATGACTTCTCAAATATCATGGAGAGTGGCTTAGCAACTACATCAGCCAATTCCCTCAGGACTCTGGGATGGATCTCATCAGGTCCCATAGATTTGTGTATGTTCAGGTTCCTCAAATGGTCACAAACCTGATCTTCACTTACAGTGGGAGGGACTTTGTTCCCCCAGTCCCTGCCTTGCAGTTCACACACTTGAAAGGTGTAGGGAGAGATCCTGCCAGTGAAGACTGAGGCAAAAATGGTGTTGAGTACCTCGGCCTTCTCCTTGTCTGTTGTTACCTGTGAAGATTAACGGCACGGACTCAGAGCATCTTCATGCAGCGAATCACTTTATTGCCTATTGCTCTAGCTTTTATACCATTCTAGCAAAAGATATTTTTAGCCTACTGCTCTACCTTTTATACCAAGCTAGTTTTTAGCACATCATGTTTAGTTCCTGGTTTACAGTTTTGGTTTTTTCAACATTCTTCGTCGTTTCACAAACAGTCCCAAAATAACCAGTTCCTTATCTTTCTGTTCTCCTACTCCTGTCCACCTGGGTTGCTCTGCTTAATCACACAGTGTACTTTGCTTCTTCTTTAACTCTTTCTTCTCCAGCCAAGCAGTTACTTCTCTTTGGCAATAATCAAATAGTTTACATCCTCTCCTACATCTCCCCCTTCTTTATTTATCTGCGAAAGGGCAAGGTTCGCATATAACTGTGTGACCATAACCTGATTCATACTTTGTTCGATTGATCGTTGAACACAAGAAAAAAAGACAAGGAAGACATAAGGCAATCATTAATACAGCAATTAGAGCTATTAAAATAAACCCTGTGATATTTTTGACCCACAGTCCAAAATTCCCGAGCCATGAAAATATACCAAAAGCATCTCATTTTTGATTTAGCTGCAAGTCTTTGTTTAAATCTTTCAATTTTTGGATACTCTTATGAATCGATTCTGAGTGGTCTCTTAGATTCATGTAGCACATTCCATTAAAATCTTCTCACCCATGTTTAAATAACACAGACACAATCACACTCTTGCTCAGCGTGTGTGCACCTGCTCATCAGTTTTATCTATATAATATATAAAAGTGAATTGATATATTTTAACACACTTACTTATGTACCAACATTAAAAATAATGTGCCTATTGAAAAACATTTTAAAATTCTATTTTCATAAACCATATTTAGCAGTATTTATTGTTAAAGGTTAGCTTTATATTTATCAATACATATAGTAGATTTTATCAATATAAATGCCAGCTTTAATGAGACACAAAGTGTATTTGTTCTAACAGACACACACAGACACACAGATGTAGATACATAGCTGTAGATCCATATCGGTTTAAATTGGGTAATTACACTGTCATAGCATGCATTTAGCAGCATTTAATATGACTATATTTTTTTATACACACACACCTTATTTGCTATAATACACACCACGCCCCATATCATCAGAATTTACTAATTGAATATGGCTTTACAATATATTTTTTTAAAGCTTTTATTGTTTTAAAGGAGGTTTTTATGATAAATGCTGTGTATTATGCACACAATTTGTCATAATACATCCATATGCCTGCACACTCTGTGTATCTAGATGTCTATATACTGTTGCATATACAGCTATAAATAATATAAATATATATTCATACAGTGTACTTAACAGGCTTTAATAATCTAGGTTTATATTCATGTGTCTATAATTACATATTTTACTGTTATAAAGGTCTGTGTTTAATATCCATTATGCGTTATGCACAATGTATGTTTGTTACACCACACAGAGGCATGTGCAAGTGCTCACACACACATGCACACGTGTACACAGCCCTTACTCTCACTGTGTCTATTCATATAGCAATTTAATAATTGTATTTCCATATAGCATATGGAAAAATTCATTTTAATAAGTTTTTAATTATTTTAACACAAAGGTGCATATAAAGATGTGGCATAACTTCCACGCTGTTATGGCTGAGTTGTTGGGTTGAAAGAAAGAGAGCCTACCAAATGTGCAAGGCCCCCCAGCTGCTCTACTGACTGAGCTAGCCATTACGATTTAAAAAGTTCAAGACGAATGTGGCTTTCCATAGTCTATCTTGTGGGGAGTCTTGATCCTGGTTCCCCCCTTTTTTTTTTTTTTTTTTGGTTAACATGTCTTCGAGGGAGCCTGGTGTGGCCGATAGACAACTGGGCACGCCACCGCTACCCCCATGTCTCCTCGCTTAAGAGCTTCCCTCCTGCAGTCCTGCCATCAGTCCTCCGGACCCCACCCCTGCTTCCTTGTAAATGTCTGCAACTCAGCAGGAGGAGGAAACAAGTCCGGCTCCTTCTCCAGATCAACAAAACCAGGATCAAAGGGGTCCATAGGGTCGTTAGGATCATAAGGGTTATCAGGGTCATCACCCAACTCAGCCGCTCCTGACAGAGGCGCTTGTGCTGCGAGGATTGTCGTGGTCAGCGGTGAGGACTGTGACAACAAAGGAGGCACAGACAGGGAGACAGAAGGGGGTGCGGGGGGGGCAGCTGGTGATGAGGCTTCAGGTGATTTTACCCCCTCACAAGCGTTAGTAGCTTCCTTAGATATGATAGCATCAGCGGCAGTGCTGGTCTGTACCTGGCAAAGAGTGGCCAGGATCTGCCACCAGGTTGCCAAATGCTTCCCTGCTGTGGGGTCCCAGTTTGAAGCAGCATCATGCAGCTGTTTACCAACAATTTACCAAGCGGGGATTTGGAAAGTGCCGCCAGCTGGAAAGTCAGGCACTTTATCACAGATCCATTCTAACAAGGTCACAAGTTGCGGACCCGATACGGGCCGATGCTGAGTTTCAAAGCAGACGGTGCATTACTTCCAGACTGCGCTGCTGATCTCGGGATAACTTCCCTCCCTTGGTTCCATGTATGTATAAGGAATGCTGTTTGTGCATCTGCTGCTATGCCCTTACTTTTGAGCCAGGCAAGTAGCAAGCGAAGTGTATGTTCATCATAGACAATTCCCCGTTTCTTTAATATTTTTTTAAATATACAGACTATTGATTTTTCTTCCGCAGAAATTTGCGATCCCATCCTTATGTTCCCAGCCGCTCACCTGTTCCCGGTGATTAGTTGTCCGGACTGCAGCTCTCTGTCTCCGCTGCCTCTGCGTTTCATTCAGTTGGGCTTTCCACCGGTTGCTCTAGTTGCCACGTTCAGGTCCCTGTTCGGGCGCCATTTGTGGAGATTAACAGCATGGACTCAGAGCATCTTCATGCAGCGAATCACTTTATTGCCTATTGCTCTAGCTTTTATACCATTCTAGCAAAAGATATTTTTAGCCTATTGCTCTACCTTTTATACCAAGCTAGTTTTAGCACATCATGTTTAGTTTCTGGTTTACAGTTTTGGTTTTTTCAACATTCTTCGTCGTTTCACAAACAGTCCCAAAATAACCAGTTCCTTATCTTTCTGTTCTCCTACTCCTGTTCACCTGGGTTGCTCTGCTTAATCACACAGTGTACTTTGCTTCTTCTTTAACTCTTTCTTCTCCAGCCAAGCAGTTACTTCTCTCTGGCAATAATGAAATAGTTTCCATCCTCTCTCACAGTTACCAGCAAACTTGCTGATGACGCACTCAATCCCACTATGTCATTGATGAAGATATTAAACAGTACTGGTCTCCCAATATAGACCTGTCCTGGGTTCAGCAGCAGCAGTCATTTTTTCTCCTTCTTAGTAGCTGGCGCAGTGCTGTGTTTTTGACTTTCAGCCTGGGAACCACGCTGATAACACCGATGTTTTTAGTTGTTGCTAAGTAATGTTTACTCTGATCAAGGACTTTCTCAGTCTCATGCTCTGCCAGGGAGGAGGGGAAGCCGGGAGGAAGCAGAGACAGGACACCTGACCCAAACTGGCCAGAGGGGTATTCCATACAACAGCACATCATGCCCAGTATATAAACTGGGGGGAGTTACGCCAGAAGGCCCAGATCACTGCTCGGGTCAGGCCGGGTATCAGTCCGCGGGTGGTGAGCAATTGTATTCTCTCCCCTTGTTATTCCCCTTATCATAGTTAGTATTATTAGTGGTAGCAGTAGTGGTTTTGTATTATACCTTAGTTACTGAACTGTTCTTATCTCAACCCATGGGAGTTACATTCTTTTGATTCTCCTCCCCATCCCTCCGGGAACGGGGGGAGGAAGTACGGAGGGGAGTGAGCAAGTGGCTGCGTGGTTCTGATTTATCGGCTGGGTTTAAACCACAACAGGACCCCTGAGGGATGCCACTTGTCATTGGTGTCCATCCAGACATTGAGCCATTGACCACTACCCTCTGGATTTGACCATCCAGCCAGTTCCTAATCCACCAAACAGTCTACCCATCAAATCCATATCTCTCCAATTTAGAGAGAAGGATGTTAGGGGGGACTGTGTCAAAGGCTTTACAGAAGTCCAGATAGACAACATCCGCAGCCCTCCCTTTGTCCGCTGATGTAGTAACTCCATCGTAGAAGGCCACTAGGTTGGTCAAGCAGGACTTGCCCTTGGTGAAGCTGTGCTGGCTGTCTTGAATCACTTCCCTGTCCTTCATGTGCTTTAGCATGGCTCCTAGGAGGATCTGTTCCATGATCTTCCCAGGCACAGAGGTGAAGCTAACAGGTCAGTAGTTCCCAGGGTCCTCCTTTCTACCCTTTTAAAAAATGGGAGTGATATTGCCCTTTTTCCGGTCACCAGGGACCTCACCTGACCACCATGACTTCTCAAATATCATGGAGAGTGGCTTAGCAACTACATCAGCCAATTCCCTCAGGACTCTGGGATGGATCTCATCAGGTCCCATAGATTTGTGTATGTTCAGGTTCCTCAAATGGTCACAAACCTGATCTTCACTTACAGTGGGAGGAACTTTGTTCCCCCAGTCCCTGCCTTGCAGTTCACACACTTGAGAGGTGTGGGGAGAGATCCTGCCAGTGAAGACTGAGGCAAAAATGGTGTTGAGTACCTCAGCCTTCTCCTTGTCCGTTGTTACCAGTTGTCCAGTCTTGCTCATCAAGAGGGGCACACTTTCTTTGACCTTCCTCTTCTGGTTGACATACCCATAGAAGCCCTTCATGTTATTCTTTGCATCCCTTGCCAAGTTCAGCTCCAGCTGCACCTTGGTCTTCCTAACCCCATCTCTGCACAAGCAGGCAGTGTCTCTATACTCTTCCCAGGATACCTGTCCCTATTTCCACTGCCTGTGCATTTCCTTCTTGCCCTTTAGTTTGACCAGCAGGTCTCGACTCAGCCATGCCAGCCTCTTGCCTTCCTTACCCGATTTCTTACACCTGGGGATTGTGAGCTCTTGTGCTTTATGGAAAGCATCCTTAAAGATCTGCCAGCTCTGTTCTGCTCCCTTGTCACTGAGGGCAGTTTCCCAGGGGGTCCTATTGACTAACTCCTTGAAGAGATGGAAGTTGGCTTTCCTAAAATTCAGGGTCCTGACTATATGCTTTGCCTGTCCCACCTCCCTCAGGACTGTGAACTCCACAAGTGCATGATCACTGTAGCCCAGGCTGCCTCCAATTTAGACGTCACTGATTAGCTCGCTTGCATTGGTGACCATCAGGTCCAGTATTGCATTCCCCCTGGTAGGGCTGTCTATTACCTGGCTTAATAAGTTTTCCTCGATGCACTCCAGGAGTCTCTTGGATTGCCCACAGCTTGCTGTGTCAGAAAAACTTTTTTTTTTTTTTTTTTTTAAGCTCGAAATCTCTTACTCTCAATGGGATCTGATTGGAGACAAGAGGTATTTGACCGAGGGACTCATCAGCTGTCTTTTCTCTGGACCTCCCAATTTCATACAGCAGTTGTACTTTGGTAATTGCTGAATCTAGTGCTAAGCATGTGTTCTGGTGGCTGGGAATTTTTTTTTTTTTGTTTGGTTTGTTTTCATTCATCTGTTGGTTGGAATTGAAGCAGTAGCATTTATGAAATGGAAGTTGGGTGGATAAATCCCCACTCTTTGGACTTGTGTAATTTTTGGAGGCATGATGTTACGAAATAAACTTCCTAAACGTAAGCTTCCAAACAAAAGAGATTGAGGTTATGGGTGTCCTTTACAAGTTCAGCTGTAATAGGTTTGTGTTGCAGTGGGTTACACTTCCCTACATACGGTGCCATTGATAAGATGACATTTCTAATGACCTTTTATAATCACCTATTTCCTTTTCTCACTCATTTTATGAATAGTCTTGTACTCACTTCGAGAGTTTCCCACCTTGTGGTCTCCTCTTGCAGTTCATATTAATTTCAAAATGGGTTGGGCTTCCTGTAAAGTGTAGCATAGTGTAAACTGAAGTTCAATAGAGCCTTTCCTTTCTAACAGGAAGGGGGGGGGCAAAAAGCTCATAGTGCCTTTTTTTTTCAGGAAAGACTTCAGATCAGAAATGGCAGTCAGCAAATAGCCTTTTTTAAATTTTTTTAATTTATTTTGAGGCAGTTCTGAATGTGTGCTTTAACACTGGGCCCTGCCCCTGTAACATCAAGTGATGTAAAACTTAGGGCTCTGACCTTTTCCAGTGAGTGATGATCCCGTGGCACTTTCCCTCCTGAGTTGGAGCATGCAAGTCCTGGTGATGATGTTTTGTCTAGGCTCTCATTCGGGATATGTATTCTGCCAGCTTGACTTGTGTTCCACCTTCAAGGTGGGTTCATTTTGGTGGTGGATGAAGGGAAGCTGTATGATTTTGAAAAGCAATTTGAGAGCCCTCTGAATGAAAAGTGCTTCACACGTGAAAAAATTAGTGTTATCAAATTGTCATCGTCAGCCTCAAATCCTGAATTTGAAAGGGTCATTTGTACTTCTCAAAGGCAAACAGGCAGCAGCATGCTAAGAGAGAACTAAAGCAGCTGAAGAAAAACTACGCCTTGGCCTTCCTGGACCCATCTCTGCACAACCAGCATGGAGAAGGGAAGAACTGACCTCCCCTGTATTGAACTTGCCTCTTTTCCATCTTCTGGTCTCAAATTTGCTTTGAAGGCAGCTTGTATTCGGTCATCTTAAGCTCTGTAGGACTCACCTTGTCCTGTGCTGGTGTCTGGCAGTAGCAGCAGCAGCGACTTGGGAGGCACAGAGATGTGAGGGTGATACTGTAATTCCATGTAAAATATAAACGTGGCACCGGGTCACCCATAATTAGCCAATTGTTTTGGGTGAAAAGCCGCCTGTTTGTTTAAAATGATCCCATGTGTGAGAGAGAAGGCAATTTTACCTGCATGGCTGCTAAAGCACCAAACCCACCCTTTGGTGACATCACCAGATACAATTTTCATCCCTGCATTTAACTCAGTATTTTTGGTGCTGTAAGCATACAGCTGTTTGGTAGTTCTAGAGTTGAACTCATGAAGAACCAGAGGAACATGGAGATTGAAATGATACAGCTTCCCAAGTCAGACCTGTTTCTCTCCACATTTCTCCTGCATTGCTTAATTTGTGCAAAGCTTCATCCCCCATCTCATGGCTGGTGGACAGAGCCAGAGAAGCACATCCAAAAGTTTCTGTCTGTAGATACAGGCCTGATACACTCCAGAAGGAAAAGAAGAGCTATCATCAGCTACATGAGAACTGAGCCAATTAAATGTCTGAGTAGTGTTTCGATAGCGAACATGGGGGCCTCAGAAATTTTCCATCAGCTTTAATAATGCCAATTACTTTGCCAGCTGCTGATTCCACTGTGATTTGTTTAGTGAAGTCATGCTTTGGCCTTTTGCCTGTGCTGATAGGCTTTGGTTATGCCGACTGTTCATTTTCAGAGCTCTTGCCTGGGCTGATAGGCTTTGGTTATGCCGACTGTTCATTTTCAGAGATTCTCTATCTTTTTTTCCTTGTGCTTCTCTCTTCCCTGGGCCCAGGTCAGATCCCAGAATAGCCCTCCTCCCCCGTACTTGCTTCGAGATGGGGCATGAGGTTTTGGGGAGCAAGAGATGCTGCTATTCTTCCCAACTTCTCTGTGAATGCAAAGATGATCTTCCCCTTCTGTCACTGAGTTTAAAAAACAAAGAATTGTTCCAAGAAGCCAAACAGCTTCTCAAGGAGTGGGCAGTTGGGATCTGCTGGGGATGGTGGCTCTGAAGATGACTGCTTTTGTCTCAGGGAGAGAAAGATGAACCTTTTATCTCTCCAGATGGCAAAGGCACACAAGGACACGTGCACTCAAAGCGAGTCTCCCTGGAAAGTTAGTGGGAGTTTTTCATTACTGTTTACATTCGAGTCCATGGAAATTATTGTCTACATAGTCACTTTGCACACGAGCTGTGATTCTTCTCCTGCTAATTGGGGAAGAGGGCTAATCATGAGCATTTAAGGAATGCATCTGCCTGACTGACAACTTGAATGTAAACCACAGATATCTTCCAGAGATTTTAAAAGCTGGTTGAATTCCTTCCCTAACCACTCAGGTCAGGGCTGGGGAGGGTTGGATGACGTTTCCTCCTACATAAGATACCAAGGGCTGGCTTCACCTCCAAGGTGTGTAACGTCTTCCCTTCCCTTTCATCTTCCTGTAACAGCAACTGCCATCTCTAGAGCCCCAGTGATGCACATACCAGCCTCACTCTCAGCTGCCTCATGGTTTTGGTGGCCTACGCTCAGCTCAGCTTTGCTTCCCAGCTTGTCTTCACAGCCAGCTCCCATGTGCAGGTTCATGGAGAGCACTGCAAGCAGGGAGCAATAGCAAAGCCATAATAGCACCATCCTGACCAACACAGGACTGTATTTAAGCACTGATGAACAGCAGATAGTTCATGCAGGGCTTTCTTGTGTACCTGATTTACCCTGGCCTTTTGGTCCCAGGAAGCTGGTGAGATAACATGAGCACATCCTCACCAGGGCACAGCAAGACTTGTTTCTAGCCATCCCTGGGGCAGGCAAAGGAGTCCTCAGAAACATCATCTGCCACATAAAGTATCAGCTAGAGCTAAGGCTATCAGCTCTCTGTTCATACCCTGCTATCAGTTTCAGCTTTGCAGCTGACAAATATATGTGACACTCTTTGCTGCTCACAGCCCTCTGTCATCAGGAATTGTAAAAGATCCTCTGAACATGTTTTCAGCCCTCACAGTTCATATCAACC